>NW_027185230.1:11313697-11518697 GCF_022577435.1 Embiotoca jacksoni | reverse complement strand
TTTTTTTTTTTAGCTCTACGGCACAAAGAAACAACAAACCAGGAAACATTCACTGGTTTGAGTTTCGTTTTTAACTGCGTTTGGATGACTTCGGCCTGATAACATCGTGTTCGGACACAGGTGGAGGAACGCAGCCGGAGGTGGAAATGACGGCGACACGTGGCGACGAACCAACATTCACGGATGTCAACACAAAACATGGCGCGACGTCTATTTAACGTCCGAGCTGTGAAATAAACCTTCGACACAATGAACTAAAGAGAGACATGAAGGTGACGAAAGTGTCAGAACAGTTAATGCAAAACCTGGACACACACACACACACACACAGACGACGACAACGATGATGATGATGGTGGAGATTTACCTTCGTGGATCGTTTCCAGGACCTCCTGAGCAGCATAGTCTAAATATACATCAAAACACATCATTTAAATTGACTCTTGCAGGGGGGCGAGGAGACTAAAGGGCGATTCTAACTACAGAGGTGTGATTTAATTAAACAGCAAGAAACCAGAGGATAGCATTCGGGCCACTAGGGGGCGCTGTAGGACAGATTTATTTCCGACTACGAGGTGCTAAAAGCAGTGATGAATCGTGAGATTGTAAGAGTGAACGTTCATCGCGCTCGTTAGCGAGACTTTGAGAGTTTTCCGATTTGAGTTGATTCTGTCTGTTATTATTCATTATATTCCCCCTCTCCTCCTCTCCGAGTCACTGATGGTAACCGCAGCCTCACAGACTTCCCATGATTAATTTATACTCTGAATAAAACATGAACGAGACATGCTGTGTTTTAATATCTTAGAGCTGATCTGTGGAGACCGTCTTCAGACACTCAAAACGGGATAAATGTAACCGAACGGCGATTTAAAGATTTTGGTTTTTACCACGCGACGAATAAGAAAGAAAAGGTGCTGCTGAGTTGCAATGTGGGCGATGTAGAACTAAAACTTAAAATATTTCACCGTTTTCTGCTTTGACTTCAACCATTTACCCTTAAAATAAATGTGTTTGTAATTAGTCTCCAGCTCAGTATTTCATCTTTTCTTTGTACAGAATATAAGTCATTTGAAGGTCATTAAGATGCAAACAAAGCTTGAGTTTATTTAGATTTTTAGGCTTTACATTCAGGGCCACATTGAGATCAGCATTGAGGAGAAATGTAGCAACAGTTTTCTATAATTCATGTTGATCTTTATTTTATTCATAAGGAGTTATGAGGAGAGATGAAGCCCCCCCCCCCCCCAAAAAAAAAAAAAAAAAAATGGAGATTAAATCCTACAGAACAGCAACCAGGAAACTGACGGAAACGTCTTATAAAAACCTGTAAAGATGGACCTGATGAGCGTCCATCAGATGGTTGTGAACTAATTTCCTCTCTAGGTTAAAAAAAAAAGAAAAAGAAAAAAAAAAAGCTCGTGGTCGGACTGGGAGGTGAAGCAGGAAAGGCTCACTCATCTACAGGAAGTCTAATCACCACCGCACTCACTTTATTCACATAAGGCCTCCAGCGATACATCTTAACCTCCTTCTGCGACAGGAAACACAAAGACGCATCTTCATAGAGTGAAAACTGAACTAAAATCTATTTAACTGTGTGTTTTTCTACACACACACGTGAGCAGGAGTGATTTAATTTCAGGTTGGAGGGAAATATTACATTTTACTTCATTTATTTGACAGTTTAATTTGTTTGCAACTTGAGAGGATTAACCAATTAGTTAATTGGCAGACTGATAGAAAGTTAATTGAGATAATTCATTTTAATAATCAAGTAATTTATCATGCGAAAATGCCACAGACGTTATATAAAGACGGACGACAGGACAGCTCCCCAAAAGTGACATTGAAAAATAATTGGGTGCCCCCTGGTAGCTGGTAGAAGTAGTAATCATAAGCCCCGCCCCCTCCATGTTAACAGGTGAGAAGGGAGCCAATTGGTAATTTGGTACATATTATTGGGGCATTTCCGTGCATCGTACATTTTTCCTAATTATACTTAGAAACTTCTTGGATAAAACTTTCAATGCTCGACTTTTACTTGTAAATATTTTATACTTTTATTCAAGTAGAATACACCGCGTGTGTTTGCATGAACAAACAAATATTATACTGAGCTGATATTACTCTTGTAAGTAAGACGTCTTAATCCACTGTTACTGAAATGATGAGTAGATTAATGTATTAGTACAGTGATTTTTAAAACAGAGCAGTGTCTGACTGTTACCTGCAAATATCAACACTTACCTGAGGAACAAAATTATATCACATAAAACACAGCATTATATCATAATTTTCTGCAAACTGAGACACATCATAGTCTTGTCTTTCCGAGATTATTCAACTTTCTTAGAAAATGATTTGACTAATTTTACAATAAATCACTGTAAAATATGTCAAAAAATATTTTTGAAAGGAAAAAGAGCTGAGATACCTCACATTATAAAAACACTGTACATGTGATGTATATATTATTCTCAGCTCAGTTAACGCTGCTTCATTTTAATTTTGTGGTTTTGAGGCTTTATTGAGCTTACAAAACCCCGAATTTTACTCGTGGGAGCATCAACCCCGAGCCGGAGGAGTACGAAGACGAACAGCTGATCAGTGACTCTAAAGAAAAATAATTCAAATTTAATGATTGAAGGTTTAAGCTGTTCGCCGTGTCAAAAAAACTGATTAAACAGTTGATATTGACAACCGTTTAAATAAATATATTCATTAGCTGCCACTTCTGACTGTAACGTAACCGGTCGGGTGTTTTATTGTTGTCAAATAAAGTTGTGTATCATCAGCGTACGTACCCCCGAGTCCCGTTGCTCCTCGATGGGACTGTCTTCGGGCGTCAGGGTGACGGCCAGCTCCAGGGTCCCCAGGTCCTGATCGGTGCACTGAGGGTCCATCAGCACCAGAGTCACCGGTATCGTCCTGGAAACCAAGAACAGGTGCTGCACGATAAGTTCTGCTGCCAAGCACTGTCAGTCAGAAGTGATGTCTCGATACAGACTAATTACTGGATTACATTCAGAGACCGTGTTTTGTTTTGGGGTTTTTTTGGTATGTTTTTTTTTTGTTTGGTTTTGATTTGATTTGTTGGAGTCAGAAGTAGGTCGGGGTGGATGGTGGCACTTCACTCTAACAAAACAACCACAAAGAGACAAAAAAAACAATTTTTGACATACAAAACAACTACAAAGAGACACAAAATGATGAAAAACAACCACAGGAAGATCAGATATTGAACAACTCTCGCTGGGCTCATTACTTTTACTTCCACATTATTATTATTAATTTGATCATATAAAAATGACTGTATGTTATATGCCCTTGTATTATGATGAGGCAGTAGTGTAGTTGTGTTTGTGGAGCGCGGGGACTCAAAACATCTTGCGACAGACCTCTGCTGCTCCAGAGACTCCAGGTAAAGAAACGCAGCACCCATGAAGTCATCGGGGAGGCCGAAGTCGTAGTCGAAGACCTGCAGAGGAGCAACAGCAAATCTCCACTGACGCTCATTAGGAATTCACATGGAAACGCTGTGTGTGTGTGTGTGTGTGTGTGTGTGTGTGTGTGTGTGTGTGTGTGTGTGTGTGTGTGTGTGTGTGTGTGTGTGTGTGTGTGTGTGTGTGTGTGTGTGTGTGTGTGTGTGTGTGTGTGTGTGTCTCTTTACCTTCACATACAACGGCTCGCTCAGACTGTCCGTGATTAAGGTCGTCTTCTCGTCCCACACCGGGTTCAGGTTCTTGTTGATGGTTTTGCTCCTGAACACCTCTTTACCGCCGAGCTTGAACTTCACATACGGATCGCTGGTGCCTGAAAAAAGACGAATAAATCCGTCACATATACATCGAAAAATCAAGAACAGAGAAAAAAAAAAGAAAAAGAAGATAAACAGGTGTAAAAGACATGACTGCACCTCCTCTGTCTCGCACGGCCAGGTTGTGTCCTCTCTTCAGCTCTATCTCCAGCTTGTACAACCCCGAGATGGGGCCGGCTCGCTCTGGAGGGACCCCCGAGGAGCAAGAAGCGCCCTGTTTGCAGAAATTAAAGCATTAATTTGCATGTAAAAAAAAAAAAAGCCGTCACTCTGTCACCGTCCTGTCACCAGTGAACTCACCGACATTTTCTACAAAAAAAATTTACTTTTTTTTTTTTTTTTTCGGCGCTTTTTCGTTTTTTCGCCTTTACCACCTCGGCTTGCATTTGCATCCACGCCGGCTCGCTAACTGACTGAAGTGTGTAATTCGGCTCGGTAACTCCGTCCCAGCGACCGCTGACAGGAAATTACACGAGAGGCTTCCTCCCCTCCGACCACAAAGAGCTGATATTTCTTCCATTTCTTGTTCAACTCTGCTTCGGCAATGCGGAAACAGAACATATGTGACAGATACCCTGCACAGTGTTACTGAACTTTGCTTTATTATGTTGTGGGTACAAGAAAGAATGAACGTTTCTATGAACTCTCTAAATATTTATAAAAGTCTGATCGCAACAGGCTGAACTCTGCCAGCTGTCTCACCAGCATTGACCACACTTTGATGAATTTACAAAATTCTGCTACGTTTGCATCATTTATAACTTCAGCCAGTGCACACAAACACTGCGCATGGATTCAAACCAAGCACAGGCCCAACGGGTCAGGAGACCCGGGACCACAGCCTCTGTTTGAAGTGACTGCTAAAATTTCTGCTTGGAGGGTTGGTTTAAGAACTACAAAGAGACAGAAAACAACTACAAAGAGGCAGAAAACAACAAAGAGACACAAAACAATAACAAAGAGGCACACGTGCACACGGACTCACCTTAAAACTAAAAAGTCATAGATTTCAGCCTGTGTGGCTTCACGTCAGCGAGAAACTGCCAAGAATTCAATTCTAGACTCCTTATAAAAGGCTGCTAAGCAAAGCTAGCCGCATGCTAAGTGACAGAGCAACAGCCCCAAAGATGTTTTGGTGTGAAACACTTGAAAGTAAGCAGAAACTTTGTTTACACAAAAACAAACAAATAGTCCGATAGTGTTTTCTGGAGTCACAATGTGTTTTTCTTGTTTCTGTCTTGTAAGTGACACTTAATAACTTCTCACACCTGTTTTTTTTTTTTTTTTTTCATACCTCGATCAGCAGCTAATAAAAAATACATTTCCCTCAGAGTTACTGGTCAAAAGTACATTTTGAGTTGATGGCAGTGATGCAACAACACACCGTGTCAGCGACTTCAAAAGCATTGCAGCAGCTCAACCTGAAAAACGTTAAACACACAAGTTATGAAACACAAGCTCGCTTCCTGAGGCTGAAAAACGTCTGAAGTGTGCCAAGTTCTGCGTGGGAATTTTGCAAGTCCCGGAAATTGTAAAAAATAAGTGTAACGCCTGTGTAACCTGAAGAGGCTGAGAGTGTGTCGGGGGGGTTGGACGCCAGATCGTAGGAGGAGGAGGGCTGTAAAAGTTATGGAGTCTCCCGTCCTCAGTCATGTCACAAGTGGGGCAAGTCCAGGTCAAACCTGAGGAGGATAAATAAGGAGATAAAGGCCAACCAACAGACTGCTGGTGTGAAAGGAGGGGATGAAGTATTCCAGGTCAACTTTATATAGCTGAAAGTTCTCTAATAATATCACCTTATGGAACTGTTTAAACCGCCATGTTAGCAAACAGCTATTTATTTTGAGCGGTGGAACTCGTGACCTCGCGGTTGCAACACAAGAAGTTGTGTGCCACCGTATGCTTGTCATTCAGGTCGTAAAAAAACAGTTGCTCAGAAACTGCAACGTGGATGGCGTCTAGAAGCCACGGAGGCGAGCAATTTAGCAAGCTAACAGGCCGGTGAGGTAATGCAGGGAATGCAAAGGCACGGAGGGAAAAGACGAACGACAAAAGCTATGAAGTTATGAAGACAAACCCTACGTGACTGAAATCACGATAGGTTAGCTTAACATCCCACGAAAAATGAACTTCCGTGACCTCTGACGTTTCTGTAAACATCATGACTCGTGAACTCGAGGGCTTATAGAAAGTTCCAACTTTGTGAATACCACAAGAGGGCGCCGTTCATGCGGACTCTTCTCGTGTACACCGTAAATACGACAAGTGTCCACTGGATGAATATACATATTATATTTTGGTATATTATTATATCAATATTTGTTCTTTTTTTTTTTTTTTAGCTCTGTTTTTGGTCTCCACTCGCTTCCTGAGGAAAGTATCTGGCTCTCAAGCTGCTAAAGCCTCCATCAATTCATGTCGATGTATATATATAATAGATCAGATCGTGATTAGCCTAGCTCAGCATTAAGACTAAAAACAGGGGGCAGCTGCTAGCCTGGCTCAGTATAAAGTCCAAAAACACACTTTGTCTAAAACCTGTACAAGTCCTGACAAGTTATAGAGGGGTAGACTTTTGACAAATGTGCTTAGTTCTGAATTTTTTTTTTTGAGGAGAAAGATGACGTCTGTTTGTCAAGTGTGGAAAGTCGGTACTAGCTTAGCGCAAAGCTGGCTTAGCTCGTTCCTAAAGTCCAAAAACACACATACATTTTTTTTCCACATACGTGTTTGCATATAGTTTAAACACAGTATATTCAACATGTTAGCTTTGTAGGTGTTTGTATTGTGTGTTTTTTTTTTCTTTAACTCTGGGCTGCAGCAAACCAGCACTTTCCCTCTTGTTTCCAGCCTTTACGCTAAGCTCACACCGACTGCAGCTGCGTACTTTACACACACACACAAAAAAAAAAACGCATCTTCAGTCTCAAAAAGAAAGGAAACGTGTTGCATGAAAAGTGCCTATCGTGTGCTTTTGTTTGGCGGCTCTCATCGGGGAATGTTCATACAGTCGCTCTGCAAATATTTTCTTTGCGGCCGTCCAAAAGCGACACTTCGCCTCCAATGTTGACTTGTAGACGGTGGCACGGCACCAAAAAAGTGTCTTCACTCGCGCTACTTCTGATCACCTCGCCGACTACGAATGAACCGATTCGGAGCGGGAGCTAAAAACTGCAACAAAAACTAGGCGGTGCGGTCAGGGAGCTGCAGCTTGTTAACCAGAGTTAAGAAGCTGCTTACCGAGGATTAACTGTCTTGTGGCGGTAAATCAGGAAGCGAAGCCGAGAATAGCATCACGCAATCCCACCGGCTACACTGACGCTCGCCTATTTTCGGGACTGCACGTTTGTGTTTGAGCACACATCTGTGCATCAGGCTGCAATTAGGAAGCTAATTATTGTCACTGTATTTCATTTCATAGCACCTGAGACTTTCTATTCATCCCGAGCTGTATTTGATACATTTTTTTTGTGTATATAGTTTGTGTGTGTATTTATTCATTGGTCTAAGAAATTATTTGTATCTATCTTATTTTATTGTGCACCTTTTTTTTTAACCTAACTGTGTTTCTATGCTGCCTTGACGACTAAATTTCCCCACTGTGGGATTAATAAAATCTAAAGTCTCAGTCTACAGTTGAATTTGCCTGTGTTTTTATTGATGAATTAGGTAATTTAGTGGTTAATAGGTGTGTAAAATTTCCCGCAGCCAAAAGTGACACCTTTATGCTGACTATTTGGTCCAACCAACACCTCAAAAACCCAAAATATGTCATTTATTATCATGCATGGCAAAGAGAAGCCTCACGTTGCTTAAAAAAATGTCTAAAACAGATCAACCGGTTATCAAAAATGATATTTTCTTTCTCAATTAATCGAATTGTTGCAGCAGCACCGTACTGATTTATTTTTCCCATCACAAGTAACCCGATCTAGTAACCGCGTACGACCACTTGAAATACCGTTAAATGTCCGTCGAGAAGCACGTAACAAGATATAAGATGGAAATTACAGACGCTGGTGACGGAGGCTGAAAATCAAGTCAATAAAAAGGCCTGAAGAGAGCTGATGCTGAGCAGTATATCTCCTTCATGTCATCATAACATGAGGGCTTAACCCTCCTGGGCCCGTCGGCCCCGCACACTCTGGGCTGTAGAGACTGTAGAGGTCGATACTGAAACTAAAAGGCGCCCAGTGCACTCGTTCCAACAAAGAAAGTGAAAAATTGTTTTTTGGTTTTTTTTAAAAGAAGTTCAATCTTTTTTTAATCTTTTTTTCTTCGCATCTCGAGAAACGTGCGAGTTGTTCACTTTTATATTCACACGAGTAGACGATCAGTAGGAGTTCAAGCAGCCCGCAAAAAAAAAAAAAAAAAAACCAACATCAAAACACATGTATGATGCTAAAAACCGCTGCTGCTGCCTGGTTTTAACTGACCGAGGAAACACCTGCCACCGGAAAATGCGCACACGTCCGTAACGCACAGTTTCTCACACACGGCAGAAAGTAAAAGCACTTCCTGTTAGGCAAAAACACCAAATGAGCTTTTTTTTTTTTTTTTTTTTTTTTTGCAGCTGAAGTTCAGTCAGAATAAATTAGTTGTCTCAAGCTGCCAGTACGAACATTAAAAGGGATAAGACTGATGATATTTTATCATTTTGTTATTAGCAACAATCCAATTAAAGGAGAAAAACAGCTAATTGGGGTCAGAAATCGTCTTTTTTAGCATTTACTTTCGTTTCTTTGACGACGCAGCAACCGGCTTCAAAATGCTGCAACATATCAGATTTATAAGCGAGGCTAGGCTATACATATATAGTTTATACACACCTTTTGGCCAACAGCAATTACTTTATTTTTATGTTGTCCAAGTATTTATAATGTGTTTAACATACCTGCTTCGTCTCTAGATTTACATTACACCTGACACTGTATTGACAGGTGTGTGTTTGTTGTTAAAATCCGAATACACAAAACTGAGAAGAAAAATACTTTTCAGGGACAGAACACTAAAGTCGGGGACTCGTTCCCCTAAATCTTGTCCTCGTCAACATAATTGAATATAACCCCAAAGAAAAGTTAGTCATGGGTTGAAGTAACATGCAATAAAAGCAGCATCCACTTTTAAATCAGTGCGAATGCTAGCAGGCTAGGCTAACAGGCTTTTACTCTGTTAGTAATTGCTAGTTAGGCTGGCTGGCTTCTACTTTCTTAGCAGAATGTAAACTTAAGTGCAAAATGCCTCTACTTAAATGTTTATCGCTGTAAGAGGAACGATGGATTAAAATAGCTTGTGGCTAATTGCTAACATTAAGGGAAAAAAAACAACAACTCTTTTCCACATTAATGGTGTGTAGAGTTTCAAATAGCACCCGAGGCTTATGGGTACTGTAATGTTAGTTTTAATAAAAACCAAACTGGTATTTTAAGTGTCGCCTTCTTTTTTGGAATTGGGCCAGAAGTGACCATATTTGGACGAGCTTGGGAGGAGCGAGGGGCGGACGTGACTGTGAACTTGCAAACACTATGCCCCGCCCACCTGTACCGGAAAACCTGACTGCACTCCGGGCCTTGTCAATCAAACAAACACGCCTCAAAACATTGCTGTGTTTGAAGCCTAATATCTAATGAATGCTGGAATTATAATGACTTGTGGAAAAGCCAGAGGTTTCTTGGAGCCAGCCCTTAGTGGCCCTCATCGGTATTTCACTTTGAGGTGCCCGGTTTTACTTTTCATACTCTTCAGACTACGAACATTTTTAGATACAGTTTATGGATAGATCTGGGCTTCTTTAGTACCACGTTTCATGAGCAACGAAGCGTTTTGAAAGTCACTACTGTTCCGACACACACCTGTTCTGGCTTCTTCTCCATGGTAACAGAAACCTGAGGCTCATAGGTATTGCAGTACTTCCACCAAGACAAATCTAATTACAAAATAATGATTCCTCCGAAAACTGACGGCCATAACGTCAATCTGCGGGCTTGTTATGGTTTGATAGGATACAGTGTGCCATCATGTCGTCCAATCCGAGACAGCTTTGTTGACCCAATGCCCGAGGGCCAACCGTCTGGATCACAGTCTGGGTCACTGCTCACTCACAGGACAGTGATTGAGTATTGATTAGAGTCAGATTTGACCAGCGAAGCGATCCAGAGGGAAACCCGGAAGTTTATAACACCGATCTAATTACCCAGAACGAACGTACGGCCGAGTTAAGGTATAAAACACAGGAAACAAACATGACTAGTCCGGGACACGGTACCAAAAATCAAAGGTGCCGAGCGAGCTCACCGACAGCAGCCGTCCACACGTGGCGACGACGGTAAAAGAGCCATCCCAAGAGGCATGGCGGAGCAACCTTCGGATCGCTCGACGGGAGTCTGCCACCGAGGCCTCCCTGAGAAAGAGATCCAGGGTCGGGCAGGAAGGACGGGGGGGGGGGGGGAGGTGGGAAAGAAGGGATTTCCCTTTTTTCTTTTTTTTTTAAGTAGAGCAGCTATGTGGGAGACATTACGAAGGCAGAGACACCGAGGAGGTACCGATACGTCCGGGACGGGTCCAGATTGGCGGGGGAAAATACCAAACAAAGTATGTCCGAGTAAAACGTAAAAGTTGTGGCAGCCGAGACGGAGCAGGTGAAGCGATGAAGCTGAACGAAAGCAGGACCAGTTGTTGAGTGGGAGGGAGGAAGGTGAGGAGTCATGCTGGTTGGTTCGAGTCTAATCCCTCTCCAGTGGATTAGGCCTTGACCGACAAGTTTCACTGAAGGAACGAGAGAGGAGTCTCTTGAGGTAACAGGCAGATTAACGGCCACGAAGTTCGCACCTTAAAAGTTTCAGCTGTGACTTCCTCTTTAACCGCATCTTGGAGATCACGGACCGAGTTTGAGGTCAGAAATGGGCCGAAACGCAACTCGCATATGATGTGGACCGTCTCGTTCCAAAGGGGTATGTCGGTTTTCGTCAAGCGGCAAACGAACCGGGACGTCACCCGTTCGGTTTACGAACCGCCGTTTGGCATTTTCGGTCGTCGCCATCTTGCTATTTTGGAGCCGGAAGTGACCGTATTTGGACGTGCCAGGGGCGGATCGAAGGGTAGATCTGACTCGATCGCCGAGGACACTGTGACCTGCCCACCTAATCAAAAGTTTGTTTTCTGTTCTGAAATCTGAATTATGAACCGTCTCATCGCCATCTTGGTTTTTTGGAGCCATAAGTGACCTTACTGGGACGAGCGAGGGGACGCTAAGCCCCGCCCACCTATACAGGAAACCTGACTGCACCTCAGGCCTGTCAATCAAACAGACACGCCGAGTGGAAAACATCGCATTTCCTGAGAGAAGTTGAATGGGTGTCTATTTGGAGGCAGCCCCAAGTGGCCCTCGGTGGTATTGCAGTTTTAGTCGCTTTCCGCATTGGCTTCCCTTTTCAGACCCGGAAGCTATGTCCACTTTTTAATACAGATTTTGTTTCTTATAATCAGCTTTCGGATGCTGGAGGAACAAACAACAAACAAAAGGACCAGACTCCTAGTCAGAGGACAAACCCTGAAAAGTACTGACATTAGTACTTTTACTGGTGACCTCGTGCGACCAGGGTGTCCAAAGTCAGCTCGAGTAAACTCCAGATCATGGATGGCTGGATAATGCTGACATTAGCATCCTTTTACTACTTTCAGTAAATACAGGTTTGTCCATTGACAGCTTAATTTTAGCCTTTAACTGCGCTTCTTCTTTTTTTTACAGTCAGAGTTTAGCGGTCATCAAATAGAGAAACAGACAAATTCAGCGGGACTTTCGGTGACAGAAAAATGCACGAGGGACTCTCTCACGCCGAGCTGAAAAGAAACGGGTGCGCAGGAATTAAATAAATGAATAGTAGTTACTGGACGTAACTGCAGTTCCATGAGTACATTCCTATTTTGTGTCCGTCCCAAGACAACGGAAGGGGAAACAGTGAATTTATAGTGTTGCGGCAACACAAGAACAAAGAACGGTCTCCGACGGGGACGAATACTACGTGACCTGATGGAGGGAGACAAGTCAGGTTTCACACTCATGGCTAAGTTGTCTGCGCGCGCGCACACACACACACACACACACACACACACACACACACACACACAGAGAGAGACAAACAGTCCTTGATGATATGATCTCGTCTGACGGCTATTTATCCAGCGCAAAAAACAACAACAACAACAACAAAAAATAAGAGTCAGCCGTTCTCCACAGCAGAAACTCAGGAAGGTGACACATCGTCGATAGCCAATCGCAAACGGCCGGCTACGACGGAGCACCCTCATAAATACGGCGTGACGGGCTTACAGCCGTTCCACACCGTTCAATAACCGCCGTTCGATGACGCGAAATGATGACTTACGGCGCTCGTCGTCTCTCTCTGGGTCTGCACTACTTACTGAAAGCTCGGCATTTCGCCCGTCACCATCTTCTCATTTGAAACCCAGAAGTGACCATATTTGGTCGAGTTGGGGGGGGGGGGGGGGGGTTCCTACAGCGGAAACCTGCATGCCCCACAGGCCTGTCAATCCAACAGGCCACGCCCCCCCCACAAATACCGCTTTTTGAGGCCGAATATCTAATTAATGATGACATTATTTTGAGATGGACCGCTAGAAAAGTAGTAAAAAGGAGCGACTTTAGCAAATGACATCAAAAGGACTTTAACATTTACCGACATTATATTTCAGGCGATAAGTTTAATGAGAGTCTATGAAGCCGGTCCCAAGTGGCCATTACTGGTATTGCACTTTAAGGGATTCCTGCATTGTCAGACCCGGACGCTACGTCCATTTTTATAAAAAGTTTGTGTTTTTTTTTCCTAAACCCCTAACGAAGGTTTGCTGTTTACCGCTACATTTCCCTTCAGTGGACGGGCGTGTGTATTACACGCTTTGCCGTGACATTTGTTGTGCTTCATTTCTGTTGCATCAAATTTGGTAGAGTTGTAGCAGAGAACTTTTAGAACAGCTTCAACGAGAGTAATTGTTGTTCATTTTGGCCTTTGAGCTGTTACTGACTCAATCTGGGGATTTATTTCTTTTTTTTTTTTTTTAGATGAAAGGCTTACGAGTTGAGTAGATCCTGCTTCTGTTTTTTCCCTGCTGCTGATTAAGGACTGATTTAATCTTCATGAGTCAACCATTTGTTTTTCCTGTCCCATAAAATCTTAACCTGAAGAGTAGCCGGTATAGCCAAAAAAATGTAGGGCAGTAAAAAGTACGACATTTCCGTAGAAAGTAGAAGTACAGCAAATACTTAAAAATTGTACTTAAATGTAGTTTGCAAGGACACAAAAGGCTCCACAGACCACAGAAAGTTCCTTCCCATCTCTCTCCGACATACAAACCCTTCCTTCGTTTCCGTTTTATAGACGAGGTCGACCTTTCTCACTACAGACATTTCTAACTGCTGTAGCAGGAAAATCACAGATGTAACTGATAACTTTAATAAAGGTTCTGGTCCATTAACATGCATTCAAATCTCACTTACTCCTACTATAAAAAAGAGAAACTCAAGAATGCAGCTAATAGTTTCAATTTACTCAAAATGACTCTACGTCTAATTGCAATACAGACGTTTTTAAAGTTATTTGTTCCATCTTTGTTCCTGGATCTGACTCATCTTCCACAATTACCTATAACTGCTTCCAGCGGCAGACAAAAACTCCCTTTCCCTTTAGTTCGCTGCTGCACTGCGAGACAACAGCATAAAAAAAAAAAAAATCCATAATTTTTCTATCTTCCACTAAGGATTAGTGCATAAATTGAAACCGGGACGTCTTATCCTACTTACCATCTGTCCTTTCTGCCTTGACCTTAAGATCCCGTTCTAATTTCGGTCCTCCGTCCAGAATATAATTCCTCCCCATGTGCTGCTCTTTCTACAAGAGAGAAACTCTCAGCTGCAGTAAACAAAGTCGACGACTCTCGTACTGTTCAAATTTACAGTTCAAAACATTTGTTGGTTTACTTTGGTGGGATCAGTTGTTAAGTTTTGCAAAAATATATTTTTTTTCCCTTTCTTTTGTGTGTGGAAGCGTCAACGCTGCAGGGACCGATACTCGTTTTTTTGGTGCCGATATTATTTATAGATATTCTGTACAACTTCCACAAATGTGATTATTAAACCCTTTTGAAACTTGACACGAAGCTCTGTAATGGAGGAAGGATATTTTACAGTTTATTTTCCACACTGACATCTGAAACAGTAAACTTGCATTGAGAATGTATTAATTTTAAATAAATATATATATAAAAAAAATCAAACATGTCCGATGTTTTAAAACCTTTGTTTCCAAAGAAGTCGAGACAGTTTCTGGATCATATTTATAGAACGTTTATTTTTAGCATTGTAGAGTCTTAACCTGCTGCAACCCACACGGGGTTAACAGAAGACTCAATAATGCTATGGACCAGTCTCTAGATTCGTATGGGAGAGGTTGTAAGGAGATAACAGACACAATAATCAACTGGAGCTGTAGGGTTACGTTCAACTGCAATTTGTAATAACTTTAACAAACAATAAAACATTAAACTATTTACACTCACATTTTAGGATCAACATATGCAACACTTGGTGCATTCAAAGTAACAATAACTGCTTAGCAGCTCGAAAACATAACGCCTAACTCCTGGCACACAGGTGCTTGGGCAACTCCCGTCACTTCACAGAAACTCTCTCAAAAGGTCGACTTATTGTTCACGCAGGTTTTGCTATCCTGCGTTCAGCCGAAGAATTTCGCCGTCTCGAGCCGCGCTCGTCTGTTCATGCCGTCTTCACTTCTCTGCGCTTTTGATATTATTGATTTTGATAATGCGTGTCCCTGTCATTTCATGTGATGGTTCAAACTGAAAACAGATTTCATCATCTTCTTCAGCGGAATTGTAACCTTCCAGTTGGACTGCACCCTGTCGAGTCTTTGGTCTCTGAGGTTTACAGGTACGCCGAGGTTCCTCTTCCTCCGCTTGTGAAAGGAAGCCACAAGGGAGCAAGAGATCTCTATGGATCCATCACCTTTCTCTGGTTTCAGAGTATATACAGACGTGCCTCCCCTTTGCTTGGTGACCAGGTAAATTGTTGGTTCCCATCGGTCAGCCAGTTTGTGTTTGTTTCTGAGACGGAGATGGCGGACTAAGACCCGGTCCCCAACATCCAACGTGGACTCACGGATAACTTTGTCGAACCTTCTCTTGTTCTTTTCCGCCACTTTACTAGCATTCTTGAGAGCGACTTGGTAGCTTTCCTCAAGATGGCTTATCAACCTTTTCACATACTGCGAATGTGAGAGGTACCGTTTGTTGGTGACAGGTAGTCCAAAGGCTATGTCTATGTGTAAGGAGAAGATGTGGCACAACATCCTTAATAGACGACAGGAGATAGGATCTGAACTTTTCAATGCGCTGGCATTCCTATTGGGGAAACTATGACAAAACCCTCCAGCAGCACCTTCTGGTTAGCTGGAAGGACCTCCTGAGCTCGACCCTTGAATTTCACGAAGACAATCTTACCACTATCAGCTTGCCGTTTCCTGATTTCAAGTGTTTTTAAAACCTGACGATAGCCATAGGGAAGGGACTTACAATGAGGCAAAGGTTTTTCACACTGCTGGTCATATAAGAGGTCAAGAGTATTTGTGCCAATTAGCAGTGGGATGTCACTATTTGAACAAAAGTCAGGCACAATCAGTGCTCGGGTGGATATTCCAGGTTCAAGGAAGTCTTTGGGGTATTTAACTTTGGTCTCCACATATCCAAGATATGCGACGGTCCGGTCATTTGCTCCTTCAACTTCAAGAAGGTCAGAAATGGGCTTAATGGGGCATTCAGATAAGTGATTTTGGTAGAAGGCCATGGCTATAGTGGTGACTTGTGAGCCTGTATCCAGCAGACAACTGCAATCTACTCCATCAACAGTCACTCTGCTTGTACACTTCCTCCCTAAAAGTCAGCTCGGCAATTTGCTATTGCTGTGGACTCCATTGTTTAAGATCATAGCCCTCTTAGTCTTTGTTAGGTTAGGACGTGGTTCATCCCTAGCTTCTGTTTGTCCCTCAACGGAAGCTTGAGTTAGTTTAAATCCGGCAGATCAGGGGTGTTGTGGTGAATTTCCCACGTACGCTGCTTTTATTTAAGCGCTCTTCTCTTTGCCTCAACTAGGTGCTGGGTTTGGGTCATTATTGCAGTGGGAGGCAATGTGAGCATTCTCACCACATCTAAAACAATACCACAGTTTAGGTTTAGGCAACTTGGCTGTGATTTGGAATGAAGGAATGAAGGAATGAAGGAATGGAGGAACGGACGGTCTCCTCCGTGGAACAACAGGTGATCGTGGTCCTTCAGGGTTAAAGGTGGCTCGCCATCTCGTTCGTCAAGGAGAATCCAAATCCAAAATCTACAGGATTTTCCAGGTAACTTAAAAACCTAGCCAAGACGCTGCCAAACGAGGTTAACTCCTGGTGCTTGGACAACTCCCGTCACTTCACAGAAACTCTCTCAAAAGGTCGACTTAAGTGTTCACACAGTTTTTACTATCTTGTGTTTAGCTGAAGAATTTCGCAGTCTCGAGCCGCGCTCGTCTGTTCATGCCGTCTTCACTTCTCTGCGCTCGGACTGCTACCTGGAGGGGTGGGACTTAACCTCCTCCAATCAGAAACTTGCATTGCCTGATATAGCCAATGAGAACTACATCTGAACGAAGTGGCTATGATTGACACTGTGTTTGGCAAATAGACAACAACAAAGGAAACATACTATAACCCACGCAGTTTTACTACTGGGTTACACTGCCTTTGTGAATTCAGTGATGAACCCGGTTTACAGACAATGTTTTTTGTGTTCTTGAGCCCATGCAGTGATTTCCACGAGGGAATTGTGCCTGTTTTTCAATGCAGTCCCACCCAAGGGACCGAAGATCTCAACTATATCTGAATCCTCTCTGAATCTTTTCATTTCTTATCCCAAATGAGGTAACTCAGTGGTGATTGATCCTGTTGTTTACTAATCAAAACCCTAACATCTACAGTACGACAAACTAAACGAGGTTTGTGGTGATATTCCCCGGGGGGGGGGGGGGGGGGGGGGGGGGATACAAAAATCACAAACAGCGCAGTCGTTAGTGATGCATGTCCCATCAGCCAACAGTGGCTGTTCCTCCAGAGAGGAACTGTCGATTGAGTTACATCACACTGTTTGGATCTCTTGGAGGTTGAGTCCAAAAACAGGGCTGCAGTTCCCCTTTTCCACCACAGGTGCGGCCAATGAGAACCAAATAGACATCTTGGGAGATTGTAACTTTAATAAAAGACCAGTGTCTCTTTTAGAGCTGAAAAGATTGGTTGATTGATTGATGAGCAGTGTAGTTAATCAGTAATGGACACTTTGTAATTCCTGCTTCCTTGCTCAAACACATTTAAATGCATAGTGATGGCCGTGATCTAAATTATATCTGACCATGTGCTGAGCAAATAATCAATCGAGAAACATCAATAATTCATGAAATAAATAATTCTTAGGAGCAGACACTTTATCCTTGCACTATTGCATAATAAATTTAATAGCTTTTTAATGCATTTTATTCTTAATGGCGTGTCTTCTGTAATAAATCGTTTTATCCATTAGCTGTCTGTTTCCTATTTCCTGCTGACACTCGTGTTTTTTTTTTTTTTATCCATGATACACTGTCCATGACTGCAACAGCACCCCCCCCCCCCCCCAACTAAACTTGCACAGGTGTCCCGTCATCCATGAACCTGTAATGTCTGTCAGTGCACAGAAATAATACTCGT
Source organism: Embiotoca jacksoni (assembly GCF_022577435.1). Taxonomy (NCBI): domain Eukaryota; kingdom Metazoa; phylum Chordata; class Actinopteri; family Embiotocidae; genus Embiotoca; species Embiotoca jacksoni. Next base: position 11,501,069 of record NW_027185230.1, on the reverse strand, counting down.
ATCAACAAGCCAAACCACAATATTTAACCGGAGGAAGCTCACCTGCTGCTCATCTTTGCTCTCCAGCTGCGTCTCAACCTGCGTCTCCACCGCTGTTGCGGCAGCTGTCGCCCCGTCGCCCCCGCTGCTGCTGCTGCTGCCGCCGCCGCCGCTCGGTGGGTCGGCCAGCCTCTCCAGACACGCAGACCCCAGAGAGGAGCTCTTGTGGTGGGACTGCAACAGCTGAGCCACCGTGGGTTTGTTCGGGCTGGAAGACTTTTGCTTGACGGACGACTGGAGCTTCTCGCGGCCGAGTCCGGAGCCGCTCCCGGCCACTTTGCCGCAGAGCTGAGCCTCCTTCGCCTCCGCGTCCGCCGGGGAGGAGAAGAGCAGGTCGGGCTGCGAGGAGGAGATCACCCGGTCCAGGACGACGTTGTCCCTCCGCTTCATCTTTCGGAACATCCACATGCCGCGCTCCTTCTTCTCCTCGGGGTCTCGGGCGCCCAGCTTGGGGCTGAGCAGCGGCTTGGCTTTGGCTTGGAACTGTTTCCACAGCGTGTTCTGTTGGGACGAGCTGCTCTCATTCTCGTCCCCTTCAGCCTGCTCCATTCCCGCCTCTGCTCGGAGCTCAGACTGTCCGGCTGTCACAGCGATGGACGGGCTACTGATCCGCAGGCTCCGTTTCCTCCACTCAGCCGCATCACCGCGACACGGAGACGCGGAAACACTAGCGCGACCACTTGACGTGTTTTGGCGGTCGACCGGGCCGTCCAGCCCTCTTTTCCACAAACATTCACGGCACCAGGCAGAGGGAACACCGCAGGGCCGGTCCTGACTTCCTGGGAGCCCGAGACTCAAAAAGCTCTGCCACCCCCCACGCCCCCACAGCAACTTTTGTAGCGCCATCTTCTGGTCAAAATTCCCATTTACACATCAGCTTTTAACAAACTCTATTTCCCATAAATCCTAAAGGATTCAAAGGTTAAACTTCAAGGTTAAACATAAAAGGAAACTCAATGAAGAAGTCCAGTGTCTGTGGTCGGTTCACTGTCTGTAATAACAGCAGGACGTTTACTTATTGACATAAGACCAAAAACACTTTAGATGAAAAGAAAGATTTTAATTTTATTCTTCTACCTTCTGTTCATCGTCCTGGTTTTGCTGTAAACATCTTTGTAACCCTATATTTTAAAAAGGGTTACGAATATAAACAAAAAGTTATGATTGCTAATTATTACAATAAAGCTAATATATTGTCGGGATTTCACCTTGATCGCGAGTTTATTTCTCAACAACGTGAATTTCTGACAGAACTCCACACATTAACATCTGTAACAGGAGATAGTGAGAATTATTGGTTGTTATGTTGTGAACACAGCCTCGTGAAATGTGCCCTGCAAATTGAATCTACATACTACAAGTAAGATCGGACAGTTATGATTGTACGCTGCACCGCTTTGTGGGTAAATTCTTTATAAAGGGCGGGGTTGAGGGGTTTGATTGCCGTACCGTTTTTCCGATAAATACATTTAAAAACACTTTAATGTGACGACCGTCAGCGTGTATCGCACTGCAGATTGTGACAAAACACCTGTTACGTTATTGTTTCTTCGGCTAACATGTCGGACGGCGGATAAATGTCGAAACAAAAGACTTTGTCACGAGTACCATCTCACAAATTTTGCATTTTGCGTTGACTCTGAAACATTTATGGTATTTTCGTCTATAAGGTTGCCAAGCAACCCAACCAGATATCACATCGTTAAGTTCACGAGAAGATACGAAGCCAGTGTCAAGTTTTTCCTCGTTTAGACGTGAAAAATAAGGTAATTTTACGTAATTAACGCTATATAAGTTACTTAACACAGATTACATAAGTTAAATACGTTACGTTGTTTACGTGACCAACATACGTTACGTTAAAGATACCCACGTTGACTTTTGCTTTTTCACAGACTCAAACGTCCAGTCGGTCGTCCAGGTGAAAGTCCTCTGTTTGCTCCACCAAAACCCTCCGAACTCGGACGTTGTCACTCTTCGTACTTTGTCACATGACCTCCTTCTTCGACCCTGCTCGTGCGTGCGTGCACTTTTCACGCCTGGGCAAGACAAAACATGACACTAACACGGTGCCCTCTAGTGGACCGAAGGTGTTATTACAAGCTTTGCCACGATACCGGTCTGGGTTAAAACACATATTTGGGGATTAATTGGCTCCAGAATTGAATAAATTCTGGTATTTAATCAACTCGAAGCTTTATCCAAAATAAATTTAGAAATGTCAACGCATCACTACTTTAAAAAAAATATTCTTATCTATTATTAGGAGTCGCGTAAACCCTGCGCTCAGATCCGACACGCCAAAACAAAACCGTCATGGGCTTTTCAATCCCTCCGAACGACGAGTCGGCGCTCACACCATCGGCGCGTAAACTGCTGAATAAACTCATCGCACGGTGCGTTCGTCTCGTTTCGTATTTCAAGTACAAGAAATCTACCGTGATCTAAAGGTAACAAAGTGCAAGATACTCCCTACTGCCTAACAAGACTCACTTGGCTAACGACTGTGTTCAACAAAAAAAAGAAAGTTCATGAAACGGCAAAAACAGCATGCTGTCGTTCATCTACTGTTACTCCGTGAACAGTTAAATTATTAAAAACAAAAACGATTTTTTTTTTTTTCCTCCCTCTCATCCCCAGCGGAAGAGACGGCATTAGTGACGGATTACTGTTTTGTTCGCCTCCTGAACTGAAATAAAAGATATAGAGATGCAACGGGGAGGGGGGGGTGGCGGTGAGGGGGGGGGGGGGTGTCACAGGTCCTGCTCGTGCATCTGCTGCTGCATCTTCTGGAGCATCTGCTGCATCCGCTTCAGCTTCAGCGCGGGCACCGGAGACGACGGCGGGGCAGAGAAAAAGGGAACACGAGAGGAGGGGGATGATGGTGAGAGGCAGCTTACGTAATAACACATATGGGTCATCGATTCACATCAGCGTCTCGGTTACGCAGCACCTGCTGCGACGCATCATCCCTGATCGCGCCACTCACTTCCTCATCTTTCCTCTTGATGAGCCTCTCCGTCTCCACGTCGGGCGCGGCCAGCGGCAGGATCGGGACGGGACTCTCCACCCGCTTATCCGCATTCATCTTACTGTGACGGGAGACACGAACGCGGACAGATAAGATAGTTACTTTATCGATGCCGCAAGGGGACTTTTTTTTTTTTTTTGAACATGAAGGATGAGAACGGCAGGCCGCCGGGTTTGTTTCGGTGCAGTAACCCATCACAGTGATCAGGTACTTAGACTCGTAATTGTGTGGCAAACCGTGAGCAGACTCTTCGAAGCCACAGCGTGCAGCGTTTTCATGTGATCTGAGCAGCTTTGAAATTATTTTGATGAGGGAAAATGTTTTGAAAAATCCCAGTGGAAACTTTGACCAAAATTTGACGAACAATTTTGACTTTGTAGGTCAAAAATCATAAGCTTGATGCTTTATCACCAATCTTTGACCTGGCAAGTAGAAAATGTTACTTTGTTCAGTCAAATTTTTTGACTTACCAGAAATATTTTTATAACGAGCGCAAATTTTACTTGAATATGTCACAGAACTTTTGAGTTTTCTTCACATATTTTATGTTTAGTTAAAGTCAAACATGTCACTTTTTAATCAAGATTTTTTTATTAATTTGATGTTTTATTTTATAATTTGAGTTTACCACAATATTTTTTTAAATTATGACTAACTTTCTACATCAAAAATTTTGCTTAAAACAAAGACTATTTTTTGTTATAATTTTTATTTTATCATTTTTACTTTTGATCTCAGTTTTTTACTTGGTGAGATTAAGTTTGATTTACCTTCTTTCTTTTTTAAATCAAGTAAAAAATATAAATAGCAAAAAATATTATTTATCGATCAAAACTTTTTGTTAAAGTCATGGCATAATTTTGACCTTTTAAAACATATTTTTGACATAGTAGGTCAAAAACGTAACTTTGTGTCATCATTTTGACTGGATTAAGAACATTTTGACGAAACATAAATATTCTTTTATTAAGTAAAAATTTTGAGATAAAACCTCCACTTACTCTAAGTAAAAACTTTGACTACAAATGTGACATAATCCTGACTTCCCATCAGTTAACGCTGACATAATAACTCAAAAACGTTTTATCACATAATTTTGAAGCTTAACGCCAAAAGAATATTATTTACACAAAACAATGTCTTTCATTGTAAATAACTTTTCTTAATTTTTTTGCCTGGTGGAAATAAGCTTTACACAAATACAAGCCAAAGTTGATGCCAAAGCTAACACGCCCACCTGGTCATGGTCTGGATGCACTGAGCCCTGTAGTTCTCGTAGTGACAGTCGCTGGTGATGTCCTTCAGGTCGTGCATGTGGGTTCTTATCAGCATCGTCCTGAGCTTCACGAAGTCGCAGTGGGACGGGTTCTCCACTGCACACACGGAGAACGTTCGGGTCAGCGCCGCTCGGATTGGAGGGGGGGGGAGGGACCGAACGGTCCGACAAGCTGCAGAGAGTTCCCGGTTCGCTTTCTTACCCTCCACGATGCCCCAGGGGTAGAGCCTCCCTCTCACTCGCTGACCTCGCGCCTCCACCACGGTGTTGCTGCCAATCACCGCGAACGGAGTGCTCTCCTGCATCACAGAGCAGCAGCGACACAGCAAAACACTCAGATCCTCGACTTACAGTAAAGGCAGCAATGCCGGCACGCGGCGTGTTGCTCCATTACAAAGCACACATTCTGCATTTTTATAATTCTACTCAGGCTAAATATCGGAAAAATTGAGTTACGAAAAGTAGAAGTGGTCGTCGCAGGGAGGGCTGAGGGACATTTTACCCAGAAATTGAAAATTTGATAGAAAAAAAAAAAAGGCAAGAAAAGCAGAAAAATCCTCAAAGCTACTGAAATGTAAATGCATTTTGTTGTTTTCCAACACAGACAACAGAAGAACTGGAAATCACGGACCGTGTTTGAGACCCGATCGATCCGAAATCGATTCACCTTCAGCTCTTTATCTTGCTTCTTGAACTCCTCGTCCTCATCCGAGTCGCAGTCGGGGAACTGATAGATCTTTATCCCGTACTTTTCGATCTCTTCCCTCAGCTGGAGGGAGCGAAACGCACGAGGGATGTGACGCACAACAGCACAAACACACGCATACAGTACATCCTCCCGCGGAGAGCTAAAATTTAACAGGAAGTCGGTGGCCTTCTGTACGTGAAGGACTTCAAACTCCTGATAAAAAATTAAATTAAATTTAAAAAAAAAAATCTCTGGAGAAAACAAAATGAGAGTCATCCAGCACATAAAAGGAGCTGAAAACGGTCCCAAATCCAATACTGAAGTTCAATTTCCATACTTGTAAACTCAATCACGGCTTAATCTGTCGTGGATTTTTACTAAATCCGGTCAGAAAATCGGTAAATAAATACTCCTTATTTATTTCTTCTGCGGCTACAAAAAAAACAACAACAACAAAGCAGTGATGTAAATTTAAAACGATTTTTGCTGCACAAACAGAAAGGTCAGAGCGTGAACTCGGTTTTTATTCCGCGCACGTATGGCTTGCCTTTACAGCGGCGAGACCCCGTGTATTTACCCGCTCTTTGAGCTTCTTTATCTCGAGGGGAGTGAGGCAGTCGGCCTTGGCGATGAGAGGAACCACGTTCACTTTGCCCTGCATGGCCTTCATGAACTCGATGTCCACGGGACGAAGCCTGCGGGGGGGGGGGGGACCGTCGCCATCTTATCACGTGTGCAGGAGCGGTATGTGTACGTCAGGCAGTGTGTGTGTGTGTGCGTGTGTGTGTGTTACCCATGTCCGAACGGAGGTATGAAGTAGAGGCAGCAGTGCACTCTGTTGTCCTGGATGTTCTTTCGGTTGAGTCCGCTCTCGTCTCTGAAGTACTGCTCGAACTGCTGCTCGATGTAGTCGGTGATGGGCCTCCAGCTGGAAGACGGGGAGCGCGTGTTTTAACTACAAATCAAACCCGAACTTTTGAAGGAATCGTCTGGCGATTTGGGCGACGAACTCGAACAGCTCTCTCGCCACCGCTTTCCGCAAACAAAATAACGCGATAGGAACGCGAGACGGCGGTTGGCTTAGCTTGGCATCGCGCCTGGAAGCTGAGGGAAACGAGTGTGCATTGGCTCTAAAGAGTTTGAACAAAAATACACACACCTGACCTTGGAGCCGACGCATAGACTGTATGCAAAAGTGGACGTGGCTTCCGGGTCGGAAACGAGGCCCTTTAAGCTGCAATACCACCGAGTGCCACTAGAGGTTGGTTCCAAAAAAAAGCCTCCGGCTCCGTAGACTCCCAGTCAACACATTTTTCCCGAGTTATCCCGGATGTTGTTAGCTAAAGTCTCTCCTTCTTATTAGTTTTCTGGCGGTCCATCTGAAAATAATCCCGTCATTAATTTGGAAAATAAGCTTCAAAAAGATGTGTTTTTGAGGGGCGTGTCTGTTTGATTGACAGGCCTGTGGCGCAGTCAGGTTCCAGCTATCGGTGAGCGGGACGTAGTATCGTCAGGTTTCCAATCAGATGGAGTCAGATCCACCGCTCCCCCCCCCCCCCTCCCCCCAGCTCGCCCAAATATGGTCACTTCCTGCTCCAAACCGCTCCGAACTAGCAAGACGGCGACGGCCGAAATACGAATTCGAGGCTTCCTCAAGGTCATCTAAGCCTCGGACCCATTAACTAATTAACCTAAAGCAATTGTAAGCGTCCCCCATTTAATACTATTAATCATCCAAGCCCACAGAGCTGCTTGTATTGACCAGATCTCGCGATATAAAGGGATCCCCTCACCACTCGGTGTTGTTGACGGCGTCTCCAAAACCCGGAGTGTCCACAATGGTCAGTTTCAACTTCACCCCCTTCTCCTCGATGTCCACCGTGTGCTTCATGATCTCCACCGTCTGATTGATTCGCTCTTCAGGGGGGGAGGAAAAAAAACAAAAAACAAAACAGCAAACAGACAAGACATTTTGAACATAGTCTGAACTGTGATAAAAGATAAAAGACCAAAAAGAGGTGTGATTGATTCGTCACTCACCCTCAGCATTGAGCAGCTTTCTGTCTTTATGCAGATCAGTGAGGAAGAGGCTGTTCACCAAAGTGGATTTACCCAGGCCAGACTCTCCTGGAAAACACACACACACACACACACACACACACACACACACACACACACACACACACACACACACACAAATGGACTCAGGATGTCTGAACACAAACCCTTTCATTGTTCCTCTGACATTTTTTATCGCTAATAATAACAATAATAATAATGGGTACTTTATGGACAAAAAATGGTTTTAAAACGGAAAACTTGAAATTGTGAAGGTAATTTATTCTCAACGTTTAAGCAGCTCGTCACATTTCGTCTCCAGTTTGTGACTCAGATTTTTAACAGACATTTTCACAGCACACATGAGATTTGTAAAAGCTGCGATGTTGCGGAGGTGTGATGGGAAAGCTGCCTCGAAACAAGGAGTCTGTGATGGTTTGAGACTTTTTGAAGACAGCTTTGGATTTTTACTGCTTGCTGCAGTCGAAAGAAATTTAGATCAGTACAACATTAGTTTTTATAAATCAAAGAAAATGATAATACATGTAAAGACAATGTGGCGAGTTCACTGTGTAATAACAGCAGGACAGTCCAGTGTCTGTGGTGAGTTCACTGTCTGTAATGAGTTCACTGTCCGTGGGGAGTTCACTGTCTTATGGTTAGTTCACTGTCCGTGGTGAGTTCATGCCTGTGGTTTGTTCAATTTCTATGGTTGGTTCACTGTCCATGGTGAGTTCACTGTCCGTGGTGAGTTCAATGTCTGTGCTGAGTTCAATGTCTATGGTGGGTTCACAGTCTGTAATAACAGTAGGACAGTCCAGCATCTGTGGTTACAGTAGGACAGTGGAGTGTCCGTGGTGAGTTCACTGTCAACAAAGCTCCGTCCCTCACCTGCCACCATGAGGGTGAAGTCGAAGCCCTTCTTCACCGACTTCCTGTGCACCTGGTTGGGCAGCGTCGCGAAACCAACGTAGTCTTTTTCCTGGAAAACAAGAGAACAGCGAAGTCAGCTGCGATGACATCATCAATATATCATGACGGCCAATCACGTGGCCCGCTTGGTCCAAACTGCGCTACGGTGCGGTAGCCGTGTTAGTAGGACATTCCCATGATCTCTTTCATGTTTTATGGAGGAGGGCGGCTGCGAGCGAGAGCGCCCCGAGGTTTCTCCCCGAGTATTCATAATGCAGAGTGGCAGAGGGGGCGGGGAGCGTGGACAGTAAACGCGACACGACAGAGGCTCTTACAGTGTGTCTAAGTATGAGGAAAAACATAAAGCAATTAAAACTGTATTAGCCTGCACCAGATTGAAGACTTTTATATAAATATACTTTATATATATGTATATCTTTATATTTTTTTATGTATATATCCTCACTATATTACATTACAAGGTATTGTTCTTATGACGTTCCTTTCTGTTGTACTTGTTCTTATTGCAATTGTATTACAACATCAATTTAACAATGCATCTAAAAGCAAAAAAAATAAATGTAAACCACCTTAAAAGAAAGTAAACCAACCTAAAAAAAAAAAAAGTGAACCATCTTGAAAAAAAACCAAGTAATTTTAAAAAAAAAATGTAAACCCACTGAAAAAACCCCAATGTAAACCAACCTAAAACCAATTAAAAAATGTTTTAAACCAACCTAAGTAAATTAACAATAAAATGTAGACAAACCTGAATTTATTTATTTTTAAATCAACCTTAAAAAAAAAAATGTAAACCAACCTAAAAGAACTTAAAAAATATATATATCTGAGTATGAGGAAGAAGGAAAACTTCAAAACATAGGAGACAGACGGAACGACGGCAAATCAAGCATTTAAGTTTTCCAAAACATTTCCACTTGAGGATGCGGCGAGCTTTTGATACCAAATCGAATGTAGAGTGCATGAGCTGCGTCTGAGGGTGTTTTCTTTAAGTGTGGGTTCGTGTTGGTGTGTGTGTTGCTTCCATATTGACATTTTATCTGTGGAAGCGTTTGCAGGTCGCAGGTCACACATCCACACCCACACACCCACACACCCACACACACACACACACACACACACATCCACACACACACACACACACACACACACACACACACACACACACACACACACACACACACACACACACATACACACAGATACACACACACACACACGCACACAGATACACACCCAGATTGCTGCGTCTGCTCTGACTCAGCCTCGACGCCGCCGTCCAACACGACATGAAAACACAAAAACTGCAAAGCCGCATGAAGGAGAGAGAAAAGAAAAATAAGAAAAAAAAAAAAATGAAATGAGAAGTGAGTCTGAAAATAGCGAGCGAGAAGCTGCCAGGTTTTCTGTTCCAGAGAGGATTTGCAGCCGGTTTTCTGCACATAAAACCCCTTCAAACCTTTACGTTGGTGTGAAAAATCCTTTTATATGTCAAAGGGAGTTACATTCTCTAAATTCTTCACATTTTTCAGCTATTTATTCTATTAAAGATAGAAAATATTCTCTGATTCTAGACCTTGAAATCAAGTGAAAGTGAATATTTTTCAGTTTTTCTTTGTTGGTTGGATAAACGAAAACCCTTTTTCTGATCTTAGATAGCTTTTAAGGTTGGAAAAAAAAAATCATCTTTCTTTGTCTTTCTTTGTTGTTGATGCGCAACTATTTTGATGAATTCTTGACATTTTCAGCTATTTATTTCAGCAAATATACCAAATATTTAATGATTCTAGTTCACACAATAAAAGGATTTGCTGCTTCCATCAGTCTTCTTTCACTGCAAAGTGAAAATTCTTCCATTTTGGTTTGTTGGTTGGACAAAACAATAAACTTGTTATGCTCTTAAGTGTCTTTTAAATTGAAAAAAAAAAAAAAAATCATCTTTACTCCACTAAAAGATTAAATTTGACATTTTAAAGCTGCGCTTGTTTGTTTGTTCCACATAAAGTTAATCTGTGATTATTTTGATCAGTTCTTCACATTTTTGTCTGTTTATTTCAACAAGAATGTTAAATATTCCCTCCTATATAAAGATTTGTGGCTTTTCTCAGTTTTCTATGAAATATGTTTTCATTTTTGGTTTGTTGGGCAAAAACCTTTTTTTTTTCTCATTTTAACGAGCATTGAGGTTGTAAAAATCGTTTTATTCTACACTATAATGACGCATTACATTACATATATTTTACAGCTGAATCGATTTATTGACAAACAGAAATCAGGAATTTTGATCATTTCTTCACAGTTTGAATAATTTTTGCAGCTAAAATGTAAAAAAAAAAAAAAATCTCCAATTTCAGCTTTAGACTTCTTAGTTTTGGACAGCTGGTTAGACACAAAAAAAGACATTATTTAACAGATTATGACTCTTTAAAGGCCATCTTTCATTCTGACATTTTAGAGGTTGAACAATTTATCAAGAAAATAATCATGTTGATTGTTGGCAAATTAAGGCTTTGTCCACTGACCACCTGCTATTTTATGGTCTGTACTTGTGCTGAATGTTTACAGATGTTTACAGATGTTACTTGCTGAAGAAGGTGAGGAGGAGGATGGTGTCAGCTCCTGGTTTTACTTACAGGTTGAATTGATCATGTAACAGCAGTGTGATGGTGATGATGATGATGATGATGATGATGATAATGAGAAGTGTGACATCCGTGACCAGGTCACCAACCATCACAGCTGCAAACCGGCACAACAACACAGAGGAGTGAGGCTTTTATTTTGTAAGAGTCATGTAGCCCAAACACACACACACACACACAAACACGCACACACACACGCGCACACACACGCGCACACACACACACACACACACACACACACACACACACACACACCTGTCTCTTACCTCTCCATTATCTGCGTCATGAAGCGAAATTCCAGGAGACATCGGACAGCGCGAGACGCAGACACATGCAGCCGTCCGTCCCCATGAGGACAATATCCGGCGAGAAAAAAAAAAATAATAATAAAAAATTAATAAGATGCTCAATTAAACAACCAGCTGCGACGCGCGCCACGCTATCACCACCTGCGGGAAGCTCACCTGTCCGGGGCGCGCGGCTCCTGTAGCGGCTGTTGGCCGTCATCTTTGGAGCCAGCTGGTTGGAAGATGCGTTCAAAAACCGCAGGGAAGGGAAGGGAAGGGAAGGGAAGAGGGAGGTGTGGATGTGGAGTCTGGAGTGCGTCCCTGTTTTTGGACGGTGTTCGTCCGTCACAGCACTAGGATGCTCACACGCGCACGGATCAATCCGGATCTGAGAGAAATCCCGCGCATCCGTCGCTCAGGCGTCGTTGTGCGTGGTTTTTTTTTTTTCGCTCTGCTCCGCTGTCTGGGTTGTCCCAGTTTATTTGTGACAGGGTCTGGGTGCAGTTCAGGCGAGGCGCCACGTGGGGGCAGTGTAGCTCCGCGTCTGCACTAAAGAACCTGCTGCTGTTTTTTCAAATGCTGCAGTTTCACTCTGAATTTCAACCGAGGGATGATCATTTTAAAGTACGCAACAGTTCAAGGAGCAGTTTTTCAAGCACATGGTAATGACCGGAAGTAAACAGCAGGAGCTCGTGGAGTAAAAATACTCAATACTCGATCAAAAGCTCTTTAAATAAGAGGTCAGTACAGTCAAAAGCACAAATTCAAAAGTACTTGGTTCTTGAGACCGATATATCATTTTATATCAGATTATCAAACTGTTGTAGCTGCTTCAGTAAGAGCTAATTTCTACAGCTTCATAAACACTTGTGTTTTTTTGGATCCAGTGGTTTCCAAACTAAGGGGCCGGGGGAGGTGGGGGGCAGTTGGTGGTGGTGGTTATGTGATAAAGTATTAGCTTTTGAAACCAGACATTTGGAGGAAAACGCCACCTCCGAAATCATCTGAAACCTGCTGCGTTGTAAGAGGTTGGAGTTTTATAACAAATTTTTTTAGCAATTAGTTGTCAGTTAAATGAATTGAGTTCAAGAAAAAAATCAAACGTTTCATTCTGCAAATTAAAATGAAAATAGTCAAGTTAAAACACCTTACAACTGCACTTACTTTGCCTAATTAATACCACAAAGTAAAAATATAAAAACAAATCCCAATTAAAGAAATAAAACAGGTAAAATACATGTATGAATTGTCAGACCTGAAGGCTTCAAAGGACAATAAGGGCTGAGAGGTTTGGTGCCACATCGTGCACAGAAAACAACATGTTTATGTGGCAACGTGCCTGATACTTCCTCCAGAAGCAGAATTTCAGTTTCATTTGAATTTCAAATATGTTTTATAATCTCCTGAAGCTATGTATACGTCTATTTATGGCCGTGATCTTCAGGCGCTCAGGCGGCACTGCATTGAAAACAGACACGAACATGTAGTGGAAATCACTGCACGGGCTCAGGAACACTTCCGAAAATTTGAGTTTGTCGCTGCATCCACAAATGCAGGTTAAAACTCCACCATGCAAAGAAGAAACCAGATATAAACATGATCCAGAAACATCGCCGCCTCCTCTGGAGCCCGAGCTCATTTGAGATGGACTGGGGTGAAGTGGAAAACTGTCCTTTAAAGAAACCCTCACAGCCTCCTTGTCACCAATGATCCCAAAAACTATTAAAAAAAAAAAAAAAAAAATAGAACTTGGTTGAACACAGCTGTGGGTCATTTTGACCTTAGGACGACAGGAGGGTTAAGAAAAAGTGAACAAATATTTCAGTGTTACACCCCCTCCCCGAGGGGGAAGATGAAAGCTTTACTTATTTATTTAAACATGTCTCACCCCCACACACACTAAATACCGACATCCTGGTGGGAACTGAAGTGTTTTAAGAAAAATATCCATTAACAATGCAGCATTGTGCGACTCAGTGGGAGAGGCCATCCAAGCGACACAGCTGGTGTCAAACACAACTGGACTGTAAGTGAATCTGACGGGATGATTGTAAAACCAACATTGCATCAATAATTTCAAACAATATAAAGTGCGCTTCCACCTTAAAGAAACCAGCGGCCGCTCGACAGTCAGACGAAAGGACATTTGGTGAAATGTTTTTTTTTTTGTTTTTTTTTGTTGCAGGACTGTGAAAGCTACCTGAGGGAGGAGGAGCCGGCCGGGCAAACAATGATGAGGACGTGGGACAGGAGGACGGAGCGGGGTGTGTGTGTGTGTGTGTGGGGGGGGGGGGGGGGCACGACTGCCTCTGTTTCCTGTGCTAGTTGGTGGTGGTGGTGGTGGTGGGGGTCAGACAATGAGCGACCTCCAGTCAAACACAAAAGGGCTGCAATCGGTGTCGAAGGACAAAAATGGAATTTGAATCTATTAATTGAAGAGAGAAAAGCAGCGTTACTTTGTGCAGCTCTGAGGGTCAAACTGCTCGGCTGGTTTTTGTGCTTCATTACAAGCACTTTAAATTTGGTGAGTCAGACTTTCAAAAGAAATGACAAAAATGTTATTTTAAGTTTTTCTTTTAATGTCTCTGCTGTAAAAAAAAAAAAAAAAAAAAAAAGACTTAGACCCACAGATTGTATATAAAAGTGGACGTAGCTTCCGGGTCTCAAAAGTGGGGCCAATGCAGAGGTGCCACGGAGGGGCACTAGAGGTTGAAAAAAAAACAAAAAAAAACAACAACTCTGTTTTCAATAGACTCCCATTCAAAAAGCATCAACTTCTCCCCTGAAATAAATGTTCAAAATATTTTTACAGCACTGATTAGATAGTAGGCCTCAAACACAGCTATGTTTGAGGGCGTGGCTGTTTCATTGTCAGGCCTGTGGCGCTGTCAGGTTTCTGGTATAGGTGGGTGGAGAAGAAAATCCAATTGGTCCTCCCTGGCTCGTCCAAATATGGTTACTTCTGACTCCAAACAATGGTGACGGCCAAAATGCCGGAGGCTTCAGAACGTTTGCTCTCGAACCGACGGGTGACATCACAGTTGATTGACACGTCGCCCAAAAACTCGCCAACATGTAAACAACAGAGCCCCTCCCCCCCCAACTCCAGCCTCATTTCCTTGATACTTGCTCGTGCCGCCATCGTTGAAACTACGTTTAGAAACAAACACTTGACAACAACGTCATTCCACTTAGCCACGCCCACTGCTCTCCGATTGGTGGCTGAGCTGACCTTAATGCGAACATGGTTCCCAGACTACAATCCCAGCAAAGATTGAAGCCGATAGGTTAAATACACTTCCTCAACATCAAACAAACTGCTGAGAATTATTCTTCTCCGTGTGTGTGGTACCCGTGTGCCCATGTATATAAGCGTTTCCTCCCCACAGACAGAAACGCGGCCCAAGGTCGCCCAGTGACATCAGCTGGGAGGCAGGCTAACGCAGGAAGGCCGGAGTGCGGAGTCGTACAATGGCCCCGTCTCATGTGCTCGCCGCCGATCCCTTCGGCCCGCCGACGAGCACGCCACCGCGCAGGAGGAAGCGCTCATTGTTCTCCTCCTTCACCCCGGCCGAGGGACAATGGGAGTCGGAGGAGGGAAGGAGGGCAAGATGGACGCAGGTGGAAAGCCTCGTTTTTAATTTCAAAATAGGCAGAGACACCAAGAAACCGAAATCTAGAAAAGAGTTGCGGTTGGAGTTGGCGAGGCCGACTTTGTTTTGCTCCCTGCCCCCATCTGACGGAAATGTACGAGTCAAAATGCAGAGAACAAACGCACAGAGATGAGTCGGAAGTGAACAGAAACGTGCAGAGTTCAGGCAAAGAAAGAGAAACGAGGAGGGAAAAAGGGGGGAGAATCTGCGTGGGGGTTTGCGTTATCTGTCTGCTCCACAGTGACAGGAAATACTACCACTTCACGGCAGGAAATGACCCGATGGCAGAGATAAGGCGGGAAAATGGCTCCGGAAATCAAAACAAGTCGGGGCAGACACAGCAAAGAGGAAAAGACCAAAACGTCCATCGACAAGGAAAGTCAGGCGAAAGTCCGACTTTTTTCAGCTTATTCTGCATTTATTTAATACATGCAGCAGAGCGGCAGTAAAATATACCCATGGGTGGATGACGAAATCTCTGTATTCAGCTGTGATCTTAAAAAAAAAGATGGACACAAATCTGTAGTGGAAATCATTGCATGGGCTCAGGAACACTTCGATGTGGAAAACCATCCCATGGTCTGACGAATCGAAATTTGAGATTCTTTTTGCGAAATCGTGGACGCCGCGTCCTCCGGGCTAAAGAGGAGAGGGACCACCCTGCTTGTTATCAGCACACAGTTCAACAAGCCAGCGTCCGTGACGGTACAGGGATGCATTAGTGCACACGGCATGGTTAGCTTGCACATCTGGGGAGGAACCGTGAATGCTGTATGATATTTACAGGTTTTTGGAGCGACATATGCTGCCGCCCAGACAACGTCTCTTTCAGGGAAGGTCTTGTTTATTCCAGCAAAACAATGTCAAACCGCATTTGGCAGATATTACAACAGCGTGGCTCCGTAGAAGAAGAGTCTTTCAAAAAAAAAAAAAAAAAAAAAAGTGAAACGGCCCCCCACCACAATCCTTTCAGCATCGTCACTGACACACTTCTATCAAATGTCAATAACATTGTCACTTCATCGTGAATGTCATTCTTCAGCCCGATTCCCCTCTCTGCATATAGAGGTCACGTATATACCGACCGTGCCCCCCCCCCCCTCCTCCGGAGGGCCCGTTAACCTCCATGCTCAGTGACATGTTCGGTCATGTATTGTCACCGAGTTCAGCGCTTCTCACAGACAACACATATGGAGGACAAAGACCTGCTCACGCTTGCAGAATGAACCGATTCTTCATCCTACCGGAACGCCGAGACCGAAGAGGAGCAGCTGAAACTCCTCTGACCGGGAAAAAAAAAAAAAACATCGAAGAAGTGCTCAGATACTTTAAGTCAAAGCACTGGTGAAAATAAATACTCGGGTACATGTAGAATTCATGGCTTTAAAATGTCAGGAAAATGTTGAATAGTAAAAGTACGCAACGCAAAGAGACGCACAGAGACTTTGTTCCCATGTGATGTCTCCAGCTGTCTGTTTGTAGCCAATTCACATAAACTTATATTAATTGTGTCTCTGAGGACATTTTGTGTCTCTTTGTGGTTGTTTTGTCTCTGTGAGCAATTTGCATCTCTTTTTGGACATTTTGCATCTGTTTTTGAACATTTTACGTCTCTTTTTTGACAATTTGTCTCTGTGAACATTTCGTGTCTCTTTTTGAACATTTTGCGTCTCTTGATGGACATTTTGTGTGTCTCTCCGCAGCCGTTCTGAGTCTTTTTGTTGGCGTTTTGTGTTTCTTTCTGGGACATTTTGCAGGTAAGGACCCCGCGCAATTATGAAAGCCTCTGCAGCTGCATCCTGATCTGTTTGCAGTAGTTTAAAAGGCTTCATAATGAAAGTAAAGTGGTGGGGAGCTGAATTCACGCAGGATGACTGAGGTGTGAGGAACTGGGAGCTGAGAGCTGGATGAATGTGTCATTTCCTTCTTTTGTTAAAACAGGTGGAATTAGTCACCAGAGAGTGACGCGGACACAAAACCTGCAATAAACCAGGAGATGTGGCGGCTATCAGAGCAGCTCGATGACTTTCCACTGTCGGGTTTCCTCTAGTCCGAGTCATCAATGGTGCTCTGTGACCGCTGTAATGAATGTGATGAATGTCCTGTAATATCGAGACAACACACACACACACACACACACACACACACACACACACCGAGTGATTTCTGCAGCGGCTTGTGATTACGATCTATTTACTTAAATGAGCTCCTGTGAGACAGTTTGATGTTTTTATGGTTAAACATGAATGGATTGCCGAGAGGGTCTACTGGACACAGACACAGGGGCCCTAAAAGGGGTCATGGGGCCACAGATTGACGTCCAAATGTCCCCAAAAGAGACATAAAACAAAACTAAAAACGTCAAACGACCACAAACACGATTTAGAGACGGAAAGGACGGTAAAAAGACGCAGCATCACTGGAGAGGAAGATGCAAAACGACCACAAAGAGACAGCGAATGAAAACTAAACAACAAACAGACACCAATCATCTGCAAAACTCACAGCTGGAGCCACAAAGCAGCTGCATGGTTCATTTCTTGGAGAAAAACTTCGAATATTTATCTTTTAATTCGGATCAAGTTACAAATCTTCATACTTCCTCCTCTTTATCTTTAGTTAGTCTGACCCATAGAGACACAACGGGCTAAAATAAAGTGAATTGATCCTTTAAATGACTGGCGTACATGCGACATAACTACAACACGCATGTTTAATTTATGACCGGCTGAAGCTGCACGTCAATGGAGGCATAGATGACAAAAAATATCATTAAATGGAGACTTTAAAGACCAAAAAAAAAATATCTAATTTTTAGTGTCTTTAATTCGAATTTGTGACAATTCAGTAGTTACATACATCTAATTTAGGCCTTTTTATATCAGTTTTATAGTTAGAAAGATTACAAAAATACATTTTGCTAATTTTTTCCCCTTTCAAATTAGCAAATTTCCTTTGTTAGAAGATTATTTTTTGGGTTGTTTAGGCAAAAAAAATACACACAAGTAGCAGTATTTGCTGTTGACAAAGTAAAATACACACACACACACACACACACACACACACACACACACATACACACACACACACACACACACACACACACACACACACCATCTGTCATCACAGACACCTCTGAACCCGACTGCCGGCCCACGTGCCAAACACGGGTACCGGACAAACGCACAACAAACCTACCAAGGCCTCGCGCGCCTACGAGTGCCAGGGATCCTCAACAGGTGAGCCTTTCACGGTGGATCATAAAAAGAGTCGATGTGGAACAGGAGGAGGAGAATATTTCCCTCCGGGCTGCTCGGAGAACAATGGAGTGGAAGGGAAGTGATAAGAGACAGGACATCCTAACGCTGCTGCATCTCGGCAGATCTCTGCAAACCCGCCGCTGATACGTCAGCTGGCAGCGCTGCAGCCGTCGCTCAGGTTCACACACACACACACACACATACACACACACACACACACACACCACACACACACACACACACACACACACACACACACACACAACACACAACACACAACCGAAGAGCCAGAACAACAGGATGGAATGCTGTTTGTTAACTCTTAACTTATTGAATTCCAGATTTAATTCTGCAGCCTCCTGCAGTTTACGATAATTATGACAGTACAGAAGTCTGTCGAGTGTTTACGCAAGAAAAGTTACAAAATTAAGTGGAAAAGTGAAGTGTTATATGTGGATCTTTTATAAACCAACAGCAGAACGATTTACTTTAACAAATAGCATGTTGAATATTGTTGTTTTTACCTTTACTCAAGTAAAAGTATCAATGTGACACAAATAGTACAGCAGTATCAGCAAAATGTGATTTAATGTGCTTCATAGAATATGGTTATTATTACTCAATTGTTATCAAGTAAGTTATTATTACTGGATTATTATTAAAATTGTCTACTAAGTAAAGTAAAGTGAAGTGTAGTTGGAGGTAGAGCTGAATAAAGTTCAAGTAAATTGAAGTGAAATTGGAGTAGAGCAGCTGAGTAAGTCGGAGTGAAAAGAAGTTAAAAATAAATACAGTGGAGCTGGAGTTGAAATTAAGTCCAGTGAAGTGGAATGAAGTGAAGTGGAGCTAGGTTAAGTAAAGTAAATGATGTGGAGCAGCAGTTGGAGGTGTTTTAAGTGGAACTAAGTGCAGTGAAGTGAAAAAAAGTGAAGTGAAGTGAAACTAAAGTTCTGAGGAGTTCAGTTAAGTCAAGTTATAGTTAAGTGAAGTAAAGCGAAGTGAAGCTGAGTTCAGTAGAATACAGTAAATGAAATGCAGCTGGATTTGGAGTTGTGCTAAACTGAGTCCAGTGAAGTGAAGTAAAGTGACGTGAAGAGGAGCTGACTTAAGTAAAGTAAACAAAGTGAAGCTGCACTCGGAAAGTGACAAGTTAAGTGGAGCTGAATGAAGTGAAGTGAAGTGAAGTGAAGTGAAGTGAAGTGAAGTTCAGTACAATGAAGTAGAGTTGCAGTTGGAGCTGTGCCAAGTTTAGTTAAGTGGAGCTGAGCTGAGTGAAGTAAGTGAAGTGGAGCTTACGTTCTGTTGTGTTCAGTTAAGTCAAGTTAAAGTCACAAGTGAAGTGAAGTGAAGTGAAGTGGAACTGAATTCAGTCAAATAAAGTAACATAAGTGGAGCTGTGGTAAGCGGCGTCGACTGAACTCAAACAAAGTGGACGTTTCCATCTGTGATTTTCTCCAAATGAAGCAAAGGCCTCAGTCTCCATGCAGTGATTATCTGTCCGTTTAATTTCTTACGTTTTTTTTTTGTTTTCTTTTTAAGAATCGTCACAAAATGTTGCTTCGTTGCAGAAAGTAAATCTCAGAGTTTCTGGACCAGAACTGAGGGTCACTTCCAGGCACGGGTCACTGCAAACACCGAGTCGGGGGGACGAGAAGAGGAAACATCTGGCTTTGTGAGAACACGCATGCAGTCGCACGCACACAATATGCACACACACACACACACACACACACAAAGTCTCAATCACCGTTCTGACTGCGCTGGCAGTGACTCCTCTCTGATTAACACGGCTGATCTCGTGTTGTCGAGCCAACAGGAACTCAGTTTTCATGACACACTCACCGACTACGTGACATCATGTCTTGCGCGCGCGCGCGCGCGTGCGTGTGTGTGTGTGTGTGTGTGTGTGTGTGTGTACTGGTGATATAATGATCTTTCCAGGTGCTGAGCTGATTGTGTTTTTCTGAAGGAATGTTGTTTCTCTGCATGTTGATGTTTGAGCTGGACCGACACCTGCTCCTTCTGTCCTTTATCTCAAAACGGCATCAACGATTTGGCGTCATATCATCAATAAAACAGCGAACCGCGTGCATTAGTTCCAACACTCGACGTGCATTAGTTCCCCCTCAATAGGGTAAATATTTATACTTTTAGCTCCTGTTGTGGTTAAACCCAAAACTGTTTTTGTGGAAACGCTTCCTCAGATTCAGGCAGTACGACCTCCACAGCTGCGAGGACGCTCAAGAGACACGTCGGAGATTTTTGACGGTTCAGGTCACAGTTGATTCATCAACAGCAGGCGAACGCAATGCGCTGGAATAATTAATTAATCAGACCTAACCGATCGGGTCCTGACGGTTCAAGTAGTGAATTACAAAGTCAAATGTTCAGACATTAAATACGGCTTAAAGCCAGCCACTTGTGATCAGATCACCAGGACGGATTGATAATGTCACATGTGAACAGCCTCTTTGTGAAATCTGAAAAACTGCAGCGCAAGTTACAATTTTTACTTCCAGGACTTCTTCATTTGAAGAGTTTTGGAGTAAGGCGGCCTTTATCTTTGCATCTCAGCTCCTTCTCCACCCTGTTAGTGTTTATCTGCTGAGTGGGTGAGTCAATAAGCAACCCTCCTCCTTCACCCCCTTGATACCATTAGTCTGATTCACAGATAGAACAATTCTGTGACTAAGACATGAAGACTGCGGGTCCTCCACAGCAGCAGAGTAAATTACAGAAGGTGTGGTCCAGCTTTCATCAGCAGGCATCACGTAAACATTAAAAGAAAAACGACAGCTACGCCACACCCTCCTCACGGGATGCTATTTTCAGACTTTCCCATCAAGAAGCTGATAAAAAGGAGTCATTTTTGAGTGTGATCTTATTCAAAACCTGGAAAAAAAAAAATATCCCTGCCAATCTTAGAAGTTAAATCAATTGTCGAAACTGAGAAATTTTATTGTTTTAGGAAAAATATATGCTTGTTTGGAATTTGATGTCAGCATCACGTTTCAAAAACGTTGTGACAGGATCGAACAAAAGACTGGAAAAGTTGCATAACGCTAAATAAAACTTTATGAAGACATTTAAGAATAATGTGTTTGTGTAAATTGCAAAGAATTGATGGATTTCATCATCTACAGTTCATAATATCATTAAAAGATTCAGAGAATCTAGAGAAATCTCTGTACACAAGGGACAAGACCGAAAACCAATATTGACCTTTGGGCACTAAGTAAACACTACATTAAAAATAGCCACGATTCTGTAGTGAAAATCACTGCATAGGCTCAGGAACACATGTAACTGATTGTGGTCTGACCCACTTTATGGTTTAAACAGGAAGTAATCGGATGTATTTTTGGACCGGACCGCCTCTCTCATCGCTCTGCTGACTCGGCAGCTTGTGTAGGATGTTAACGTTAGTGAGATTCGGACGGCACATCTCGCTGCCGAGTCCATTTAAAGGGCGAAAAAAGAAGAAGAGTTGATGGGACTTTTCACCAAAGCAGTCAGAGCACAATGGAGCGCATCAACATGGTCGCCTTGTCCTCAGCACTGACTACATCCTGTGAGCCTCGGGGTGTTTTTGGAACAAAGCATTTTTTTTTTTTTTTTTTTTTTTTTTTAATAAATGGGTAAAAAAAAAAAATGATGACAGTGGCGGAACAGAGTTTGAAAATCAGCGACAGTTTCAGCTGCTGACGAGTTGAGAAAAAGTATCCTAAAATATGAATGAATTTATATTTAATATTATATTTTTAGGAGTTTTTTATTCAAATATGATCACGCATGTGACTTCTACACTGTAAAAATCAATGTTTTGATTATTTGACGAATAATTTAAATTTGTTTGACTTTAATTTCAATCTTAGATTGATTACAGAGAGATTTCAGCTAACTCGAGTTCTGCAGCTTTATGTGGGGAAATATTCAATGACAAGTTATATTAAATACACTTTATTTAATGTTAACTCATTGTAATATGAGCTTTTAATTATTATCAACATTTTTGGGATTGCAAACAAATTCTCCCTTACCATTGCATTTGGTTTTGGTCACAGACTTCAGAGTTTTGTTTGCGTCTTAAAAAGTTTTGGTTGCAATTCAAAAACTTGACACGGTTTGAGGTCAGATCAACCAATAGAAACTCCCTTCTCAACTTCAGTGTAGGCCCCGCCCACTACGCCCAACTCAACGAGAGGTCCTATTCGCCATCAAAGTTTTTGTGACACAAGAAAACTTCTCAAGTCTGTGACCTCAACTAACAGAACTGTAATTAAGAACTTGTTTGCAATCTAAATAATTTTATTCTCAGTTAATGTTTTGACTTACAAACTTGATTTTTCCCTGTTCACAAAAGTACTTTCGTATAGTTGCATATACTATAATACATGCATTGCATAAAGGTTAAAATTCCTCAGAAATCTCTTTTTCATAGCAAAATTCATTATAAATTTTTGTTTTAATTAAGGGGCAAAAAAAAAGGAAATCTAAATGAATAATTTCAAGTGAAATAAACCTAACAAAATTTAACTTTGAGTACATTAACAGATGAATTTCCAACTGCTGGACTCGATTCCTCAAGTTGAGAAATTAAGTTAAAACCCCAAAACTCATATTCCATAGGTGGGATCATAAATCTAATTTCTGCTTCCTCACTGAACCCTCAGACTGAATCACAGGAAACCAGCACACATTTTGCTCCAACTGGTAAACATTCTCCCTCACCAGTGCGCACACGCGCACATGTGCGATTGCTGCTGCTCCTGCGCACTCCTCATTGGCTGAGACAAAGATGCCGTCGCCGCTGATTGGCCCAAAAAAGTTTGTGTGTTTGTGTTGATGGAGTCGCAGCAGCACCAGCAGCAGCAGCAGCAGCAGCGTCGGTGTGATAAATGAAAAGCCTCTGAGGGCAGCAGACACACTCTGTGACCAGAGGCAGTTCTGTGCAGGACAAACCCAAAAGACACTTCACCTCTCACGTCAGGAGCCTCACACCGGAGCCATGCTCGCCGCGTGCCTGGAGTTCCTGGGCTTGGCGCTGTGCGTCACGGGCTCGCTGCTGGTGATGGTGGCCTGCGGGCTGCCGATGTGGAAGGTGACCGCCTTCATCGACTCCAACATCGTGGTGGCGCAGACCATCTGGGACGGGCTGTGGATGTCCTGCGTGGTGCAGAGCACGGGCCAGATGCAGTGCAAGGTGCACGACTCGGTGCTGGCCCTGACGCAGGACCTGCAGACGGCCCGTGCGCTCACGGTGGTCTCCGCCGTGCTGGGGGTCGTCGCCCTGACGGTGACCGTGGCCGGGGCGCAGTGCACCAACTGCCTCAAGGACGAGATCACGAAGGCGCGGGTGGTGCGCGCGGGAGGGGTGATCTACATCGCCAGCGGGCTTTTCGTGCTGGTGCCGCTCTGCTGGATGGCCAACAACATCATCGTGGACTTCCACGACCCGCAGGTGCCTCCGTCCAAGAAGCGCGAGATCGGCGCGGCCATCTACATCGGCTGGGCCGCCATGGCGCTGCTGCTGATCGGCGGCACCCTGCTGTGCTGCTCCTTCTCCCGGGGGGTCAGGGGCGCGTATCCCATCAAGTACGCCCCCACCAAGACGATCACGACCAGCGGAGAATTCGACAAGAAGTTCTACGTTTGAAGCCGGAGGTCCGGTTCCTCTCTCCTCCGGGGACGTTTTGGTATGCAAGGCTCCCGGCGGACGGTTGCGCCTCCTCGTGCTTTCTGGAGTGGTGCTCACGAGACATTACAAACACACCGCGCCCGTAACAACTGTCAAATATGAAAATGAATGTATTTCTACTCAGGCTGGCAGCAGGTTGTTTTTGTAAAAAAAAAAAAAAAAAAAAAAAAAATATCCTGACGGGTTTCAATCCGGTTTTTTGTGTTTTTTTTTTTTTTTTTTTACGCATCACGTGACGAACTTAAAAATCTGAGGAGCAAATTCAACAGCTGATAAATAAAGCCTCCGCAGAGCTTCGTTGTAAATAGGTTTGTATTGTGGACTCACTCTGACGCTCCTGGTTCCCACACCGAGGGCCATTCACACCGATGTGCACTCATGTTCGGATCAAAGGAGCCAATTTGCATTTGAATACAGTGTTTTGTACTTCCTGTCAGTTTCCTTTTTTTCTCTCTCTCGTTTTTTTTTTAATACAAACAGCTTTTTCTAATAAAGAAAGAAACACGTTACTGTCTGTCCTTGTTATTTATATCCTGATGTATGTCCTCATTAAATAATTGCATACAGACGTGTCTGATTTAATATGCAGTCAATAACTGTATATCTGCCCTTTTGCGTAAAAAAATAATAATTAAAAGGTTTGCTTTTAAGGGAAAGTTTTCAAATTTGCTATTTTTTTTAGCATCGTATGGAAATTTAAATATTTATTTTCTTGTATGTAAAAGAATATTTGCACTAAAAGTCAGCTTGTAAGTTTTAACCCTCAAATGTCCATCTACAAATCAATGAATTAGTGAACTGGACTGCAAATTAAACATAACTCCAGTGACATTAAACTGTCTTTTATAAATACAGTTATAGAGAAGCTCTAAAAGACAAAATAAAGGCTTCAAATGTTCCTAAAAATAAAATAAAGTCTTTGAATACATCTTCAAACTTTAAATAGTCTTACAGATGCCACAAAAACGGTTAACGAGGTGTACGTTTCCCTTTTTTTTACATTTTAAATTTTTTTTTTTTTTTTTTTTTTTTTTTTTAAAGACGACGATCTGCCTGAAAAGACGGCCGACCTCGAACACGGAGCGGATGGCATTAGTTTTCTTTTTTTTTTCCTTTTCTTTTCGTTTTTAAACGAGACTCCGGCGGGAATAACGTTAAAAAAACGCAGAGTCAGGTTTAACTGTAGTTCCTTACCGAGAGAGAGAGAGAGAAAAAAAAAAAGACTAGTTTAGTTTCTCTGCGTTCAAAACAACCAGCGAAGAGAGACAGTGCAGATTAGCATCGCTGATTTTCTGCTACAGAAGCATTATTTTTAGTTTGAAAAGGTATCAGCGGATGGATGAATGGGCCCCACTGAGGCTGCAGGTTTCTCTTTGTTACGCCCCTGCATGAATGTAATAATGATATAAATCTATCATCAGCCTCATTAAGGGCAAAGGTCGGCTGGAACAATTCTTCAGAAACTAGGCTAAACAATATTTTGTTTTCATGCGAAATAAACAGCCGAGCCAAAAAAAATAAATAAAATGACGCCAATGTAATCAGGTCGGCGTTCACAGCGCTTAAACGACCGGCGCGGTCCTGATTCCTGCAGCGTGCGAGGACGGTGGGAACAATGCGGCCCGCGGCCCCTAATCGGCAAGATCAGCACAATCAGGGCAGGAAGCGAGGCCCAGATCTGCAGCAGCCCTCACATAGACACACAAGAAAACAGGACTACGTGTGTACACACACACACACACACACACACACACACACACACACACACACACACACACACGATGTTGTTCGTGGTTTTTAGTTTAGTTCAAGGAGAAAAAAAATAAAATAAAGTCGACAGTTTGTAAATCATTTGAAGTTCCTTCAACTTAAAAACCAAACTCCTCCTGCCTTAAAAATATGAGTTGGCTGAACTTAGGTTGAATATTTAGGTCAAAGTTCAAATAAGAGCCGAGAGGAGAAAAAAAACAACAACTAGGCAAACACAATTACTTTAAAAGTACAGATTTTTTTTTTTTTTAGCAATTTGATTAAACACAACTTTCCAACAAATTAGAGATGATTGAGGAGATTTCCGAGTTGCAGATTTCCAGGTCTAAAAAGCGAAACGTTAAAGTGTAATACCACTGAGGGCCACTAAAAACTGTCTCCAATAGACTCCCATTAAAAAAACGAACTTCTCACCTGAAACACAAAGTCAGTAAATGTTTTCCACAAGTCATGTCATTAGATAAACAGGTATGTTTGGGGGCGTGTCTAGTTTGATTGACAGGCCTGGGCTGCAGTTAGGTTTCTGCTATAAGTGGGCGGGGCATAGTGTCATCCAGTTCTCAGTCAGATCCAAAACTTGCTCCTCCCCAGATCATCTAAATATGGTCACTCTTGGCAAAAAATTTTTTTTTTAAAAAAGGTTAAATGACAAACGCCTGGATCTCAAGAGGGGGCGGAGCTATAAATAGTATCCGTCACTGAGCGACTTTTCAAATTAAAAGCCCTCCAGTTTCACACAGCGCCCACTGCGTTTTGACTTAGAAGTGCGTTTCTCTTCAGGAGGGGCAAGGCGGGTCCCAATCGAAGGGGAACGAGTGAATTTTTACTGTTTAAAAGCTTACATCAAGACTCTTTAATTGACGCGTTTCAAACTATTTCGGCCCCACAAAGGTTGCGTGTGCCACAAGCAGCCATTTAGGGAACATCGGTGTAATTGCAGCAAACCTTTTGACTCGTCGAAGCAGGAAACGCGCGGACGTCTCGGCTCCACGAAGCCTCCCAGTAAGACGTGACCGCACACGACAAAGATCATGCAACTCGTTCAAATAACGGGACTGCAGACGTTAATGCTTTAAGTTTATTGTCCGCAGTGAAAACAGACCTGCGGTTCTCCCATCAAACCGCCCCCCCCCCCTAATGTCTAATAAAACCTGATTGGAACCTTATAAACAGATTCTCATTATTTCTAATGTTGAAATTTTTTTTTTAAAAAGTCAAAATTTCCTCCATGACATACGTAAAGTACTGCAATTATGTTTTGTTTTTTTTTATATTATTTTCACAATAAATTACATTCAAATATGTACAATTCATTGAGGCACAGGAGGTGTGTGTGTGTGTGCGTGTGTGTGTGTGTGTGAGGCCGACGTTTCATCGCGCAGCCTCGGACAAATTCACATCCTTAAAACCTTCGGCGATCGCCTCCAAAGTGACCAGATCCAAGCAGCTAAACTAGTCAACAAACTGTGTACATTCAGATTACGAGCGAGTGACGGTGATAACAGCCGAGCCATCGATGAATCAAGTGCCGTTTTGTCAGAAGCGGGTTCAGGAGGACGTGAAGGCACTCTGTCGCCCTCTGGTGGACGACGCTGTTCACAGGAAGCACCTGGGACGAATGTCTGAACTCAAGAGGATTAAAAAATGGTCTTAAAGGGCCGGTTCACCCAAAAATCACAAATCACACAACGGTTACGTGTCATGAGAAGATATCAAACATCTACTATCGTTATTTAATGTTATAAAGAGACTTAGTTGAGAAGTTAATTTTTTTTCTGACTGGATCACTTTAATTCAAGATCCAGGACCAAGATCTGAGCCGAATTATATTCCATGTTATTTCCTTTTTATTTCCTTATTCCGCTTCTTCTCGTTTCATTATTCTATCTGTATGTGAAGCCCTTTAAACTGAAATAAAAATGACCTCAAATCTCTCTTACTTTTCCTGGAATTAAAATGTCATCTGCATACGTTTTCAGACATGTTTTGCAGGTTTAAAAATCCATGCAGATGACACCAGGATTGTACTTAAATCTGACCACCAGGGGGCAGCACTAAAACATCACACGTCAGGTCAAACCTGCACAGGCCTGAATGTATACGTTTTATTTGCGTTTTTCTCGCTGCAGATGTCACTAAATTCAAAAGCTGATCCGTTTTTCTTTTTTTTGTATTCGGTGAACTGAACCTTTAAACCGTGTGAAGCGCTGAACGTCCTCGGAAGGCAGTCTGAGGTACGTTTGAAGCGTTTTATAAATGTGTTCCCGGAGACATACGAGACGACGAACCCTTTCAGTATTCTCGCTGACCTGATATATATATATAAAAAAAAAAAAAAAAGGTTCCCTTCGTCTTTCGAGCTCGTTCCCACCGTCTTCTTCATGTTTACACGGATGTTGGGCGACATCTTCTGTCTCTTTCTGCTTTTTTTGTTTTCTTTTCTTTTACGACTGGTACTCCTTCAGCAACTGGCCGGCGATCACCAGCCTCTGGATCTCGCTGGTGCCCTCGTAGATCTCCGTGATGCGAGCGTCGCGGTAGTGCCTCTCGGCCGGCATGTCCGTCACGTAGCCCATCCCGCCCAGAACCTGGATCGCCTGATTTAAAAAAATAAAAATAAAACACAAAAAAAAAACATAAAATGCAGATTAAAACGATTGTTCAAAGAAGGCGCAACCGGAGCGGGGTTATTTTGGCCTTTCGTGCCGCTTCGCTTACCTGATGGGAGCAGAAGGTGGCGGCTTCGGACGCGGCGAGTTTGGCCATGGCTGCTTCCTGCAGGAGAAAAATAAATAAATTAGATAATTATTATATATATTTATACCGTTACTCTGCGGTGGAAGCTGTGACGGTGACGTCGGAGGAGAAGAGGACGTACCTTAGAGAAGGGTTTCTTTGAGTCTTTGAGAAGGGAAGCCTTCCAGGTGAGCAGGCGAGCGCTCTCCACCGCCACCGCCATGTCGGCCAGTTTGAACTACGAGAAAGAAACGAGTAAGGAGAGAAGAGAAAGAAAAAAAAAATAGGAAAAAAAACCCCGCCGTCACTGCGCTTTGCACGACTTTCGGACCTTTACGTACAGTTTCATACACTGAACCGTTAGCCATATTGGATAATCCGGACCACCCTCTCCGCCACCTACCGCAGGGAAGCACCCCCCCCCCCCCCGTTGTTTAGTTCAATTTAATATTTTTAGTTGCATATAAATTGCATATAAGGAGCATTTATATATATATATATATATATATAAAAAGAAAAGATATTTCATATTATTTTTTTACTACCTCCATTTTATATTCTGTAATTTATTGCTTTGCCCTGTACATGCTGCTGTAACGACAAAATGTCCCCCGGCAGGATTAATAACGTATCCACGGAGACGGTCGATTTTACCTGGATGGCCTGCAGTTTGCCAATCGGAGCTCCGAACGCCGTCCGTTTGTGCGCGTAGTCGGCGGCGCAGTCCAGCGAAGCCTGAGCGATACCGAGGGCCTGAGCCGCGACGCCGATCCGTCCGCTGTCCAGGGTTTGCTGCGGGACACGTGGACGTCAACGCCGGTTACCGTCAAAACCGAGGGACGTCCGATACGGACGCTCGAGTACATTTTGTGCACATTCGACTCGAAGAGGAAGGGTTTTCTTAAAACGATTTGAAGGGAAAAATAGGATGCCCGTTGAACGAAGAGGACTCAGATCGCCAGTGGAGAAACGCACAAGTCATTTATCTCATTTGTAGAACTTTTCAACTTTTTAATAAGCTGCGTCACTGAACACTGAACCAATGCTGGGTTAAAGCACCGTGATGGAAGGTTTCATCATCATTCACCAGATTACAGTTCGAGGTATTTATAAAAGAAAAATAATTCCTATTTTGGTCAATTTTATAACTGCAAACGGAATATTTGTGGTTTTAAACTGTTGACGTGACAAAAAAAAAAAAAAAAAAAGGCATTTTAAGACGTCACTTTGAGGGACATTCCCCCCCCCCCCCCCCCCTTTTCAAATATTTTTAACAACATAATCAACCAGGGAACAATTCTGTACTGAAAAAGAAGCAGTACGTGATATATTTTTCATAATTGTAGGTAAGACATATTAAAAACATCAATGAATGAGTATTTAAAGAAACTAAAACGGGTCTACATAAAAGAAAAGAAAAGAAAAGAATCACAGCCCGACAAATTAAAATCCCAAATTATGTATTTTTTTTTTGGTTTTGCACGTCATTTTTTTAAATGGACGTGCAACTTTTGGAGGTTGGATTCATTTCTCGTTGCACCAAAATATCGGTGGATGACAAACGCAGTGTTAAAAACTACAACTGTGGTTGCAGGAGCCAATTCATCCCCCCCCCCCCCAAACTGAAGCCAACTCGTGCGACGGCTCACGTTTACGTGCTCCGAATGGAAAGCGGCTCACGTGGTGCCCGGTAACCAATGAGAGTGGCTCTATTCCGCTCTTTATTTTGAAATGCTTACGTGGGAATTTTTGAATTTTTCTGTATAATATTGTAATGTCTTGCTGTAAGGACTTTAATGTGTTAAGTGCCATGAAATAACCTGCGTTGTGATTTGGCACTACGTAAATAAAATTGAATTGAAATGCGAGTAGGATAATAATGATGATGATAATAATAATAATAATAGTAATAATAATAATAATAACAATAAGAGCGTTAAAGTACCATGGCGATCTTGAACCCGGTGCCCCGAGGACCCAGCATGTTGTCCAGCGGGATCCTGCAGTCCTCCAGGATGATGTTGGCGGTGGACGAGGCTCGGATGCCCAGCTTGTCCTCCTTCTTCCCCAGAGAGAGTCCAGGGTGCGGCATTGGGATGAGGAAGGCGCTGATGCCCTGCGGAGGAAGAGGAGGAAATAAAAATAAAACAAATGTTTTAAATATACACTCGCTGATGTCAGCGTCGATCCCGGTGTCAACGCGTCCTTGCCTTGTGTTTGAGCATCTTGTCCGTGGTGGCGAACACGACGGTGGCCGAGGCGTCCCAGCTGTTGGTGATCCAGGCTTTGGTTCCGTTCAGCACCCACTCGTCTCCGTCCTGACGAGCCACGGTAGAGGCCGCGCCCGCGTCACTGCCGTTACCTGGAAGGTTTAAAAAAAAATAATAATAATAATAATAATAATACAAAAATAAAAAATGAATCGCTTCGGTCAAAGGGCAGAAAAACATGCATGTTCTGGAAGGTGATGATGACTCGAGTCGATTCTGAGAGTCGATATTAGGGCCCATCGGAGTCGTTATAACTCACACTCTTGTTACCTGGCGAGTTTTAGATCGAGTCGAAGGTTTTACAGATTATTTTTTTTACAGCCTTAAATGGTCACGCTTTCCCTCCTCCTCTCTTGATCGACATCAGCGCCCGAGTTCCACACGTTAACGTGACCGCTGGTACGTGAATGTTTTTTTGTGATTTCACCGCGGGCCTGAAACCGGAGCAGAGAAACATCAAGATTTTGTGTAAACACATTTTTGGGGAGCAAAGTCTTCAACACGCCCGCTTTAAACCAAGTGTTCCTGAGCCCATGCAGTGATTTCCACAGATTCCCCTTCTCGACCGTGAGCGGGCGTGTTAGAGAATCACTGTTGCCAGGTGGTTCGCAGCGAATGTTTTCCCCTCAGAAGGTCCCAGTGGAAATCGGTGTTGACAGTCTGACCCTGGGGGGACGAATTCACGGTGACACAACCACCGCAGACGGCAAAGAAAACCCACCCGGTGTCTCCTGACCCGACGCGCCTTCTTCGGTATTGGACGGTGAAGCTCCGCCTCCCTCTTGAAACATTGAACGTCTCTCAGAACGCCTCGCCCGGCTCGTCGCTTCATCGCCGCAGACTTTCTGAAGCGTTTCAAGGGTCTCTGTTGACCATTTCTAGAGTTTGACACCGAATTCTGATGTTTCTCTGCTCCAGTTACAGGTCCGCGGTGAAATCGCAAACGTTCACAAAAAAAAAGAAAAACGTGTGGAATGCTGAAGCTCCCGAAAAAAAATGGCTCCACCTGTTGTTTCACATGATTATTTCACAAGTAAATAGTCTTGTTTACCTGGCTCACTGAGGGCGAAGCAGCCCACCTTCTCTCCGGTGGTGAACGGCGTGATCCAGCGCTTCTTCTGTTCTTCCGAGCCGAACTTCAGAATCGGTCCGATGTACAGAGACTGAGAGTCGTGGAGACAAGACGGCAGGCGGGTGAACACACACACACACACACACACACACGCAAACCTCAGCTCCGTGACAACATCTCGCGTCGCTCGTCTGTACCCACGTTGTTCACGGACACCACGACGCCGGTGCTGGCGCAGCCTCGACTGATCTCCTCCATGGCCAGACTGTAGGCCAGGTAGTCCATCCCGGCTCCGCCCAGCTCCTCCGGCACCTCCATGGCCATGACGCCCATCGCCCCCAACTCCTGAATCTGAACCGGACGCGACACGGTTACAGAGGTCCGTGCGATACTTTGACCCCCCCCCCCCTCACCGACTCGACTTGACTGGCTGCTCCGTACCTGTTTGGCAGGGTAAACATGCTCTTTGTCCAGCTTGCCGGCGATGGGGTTCAGCTCTCTGTCGGCGTAGTCCCTGCAGGTCTGTCTCAGCAGCTGGTGAGTGTCCGGCAACTCCGCCAGCTGAGAGAGACTCCGACAGCCGCTGAGACACGAGCCAAGAGCTGAGGAGGAGGGGGTGTAAATAAAAGATTCATCGAGCTTTAGTCATCGCGGCACCGACTGAAGCTCTGCGGGCGGCAAAGTCGGCAAGATGTGGCACTTTGGTCCAGACGGCTCGAGAGGAGAGGGACCACGCGGCTTGTCGTCGGCGCGCAGTTGAAAAAGCCAGCAAGCATGACGGTGTGAGGGTGCGTTAGTGCACATGGCATGGGTCAGCTTGCACATCCGGGAAGACGCTATTAATGCTGAATGATATTTGCAAATCATCCCATTCGGTTTCAATTTCCATTTTGCACAGTGTCCTTACTTTTTTTTTTTAGGGCTGCAGCTAACTATTAGTTTATCGATTAATCTTCCAAACATTTTCTTGGCTTGTATATGGATTTTCTGTCCTATAAAACATAATAATCCTCTTCTTTTCTTAAACGTATCACTTGATTTAAAAAAAACAACAAAAAAAAAACCCACAACATACGCTGAACTTTTTCAAAATACAGTAAAGGAGCATTGCACCACAATATTACTACAAATAAAGAAACAAGCTGACAACCGGTCCTCAAAATGTAAATAATAAACAAGCACACAACGATATGAAGTAAATATTGACCACAGTTTAAACTCCTGACTGATCTGTTTAATAATTAAACCCGCGCGTGATAGTTCAATACGACCTTCGTAGTCACAGTTAAAGCTTCTAGAATAAGAGAAAGAGCGGTAACCCAGGACTGAGAGAGAGAGAGAGAGAGAGAGATGCTGATGGAAAACGTTTCTTATTCTGAACGAAAACAAACGCAGAGAAACATCCCTCCGCAAACACGAGTTCGACTGCTCCGATCAAGCCATGTGATGTGCTGATTAATTGGTTCGGTGGCGAGGCCCAGCTGCGGTTTTAAAGACGCCCGGGGCGAGCCAGAAGTGAGGCGACGGTGTTATGACGGGTGTAAAAGATTCTGAAAGTTCACAGCGAGATGTGATGTGTTGTGACGGGGTCAGACCTGATTGGCCGTCACGACAGAGGACACGAGTTAAAAAGGTGATAAAACGGAGGGATTGCGGCTGCAACAATCGTCGTCATCGTTCAGCCGACACGCCGACGATCTTTTTGATTCGATTAAATCGTTCGGTCTGTGAATTGGTGATTAAAAAAAAGAAAAGAAAAAAAAATTGAAGCAAAAGGAAATCAAGGCGACGTCCTCAAATCACCTGTCTCGTCGGACCAAAAGTCCAAAACCTCAACAATATCAAATCAATATGACAAAGAAATGCAGCAAGTCGTCTCTAAAATTATTCATAATTTACTATTTCTGGTTTAAAATGACCAGAATAGTTGCTAATCGTTTTTCTGTCAAACAATAAATCAACATTTGTCTCAGGTCTAGAAATTTTGGCTGTCAGAAATAGTTTGAATTACTATTTTATGACAATTAAATTGTCATTAAACACCACAGTTCAGAGGGAAGTTTTTTTTTAGTTTTTTTACTTTGTACTCCACTTCATTGATTTAACATCTGTAGTTACTGTTCAGGTGAACGTTTGATGCACTGGATAAAATAACGAGCTGTTAACATCCAACGCACCGTTAAAAGATTAAATCGGAGGTCTCCGACCTGTTTGTCTTTTGATGTGTGCAGTCGGATCGCATTTCAGATGTCCCGAGTTGTTAGCAGCTTCACAAAACAATTTTTTCCCCCCCTCCTTCAGTGATTATCTGATGACCTTTCAGATGTACTTGGATGTTACAGCTGAAATACATTACATTACATATTTCATTTAGCTGACGCTTTTATCCAAAGCGACTTACAATAAGTGCATTTCAACCCCGAGGGTACAAATTCAGAACAACAACAAGTTAAGTACAATTTTCTTCAAGATAGCCAAACTTCAAAGTGCTATAAGTGCCATTTTAAGTGCTACTAAAGTGCTACCTATTCAAGGTAAAGTCGGAAGAGGTGCGTTATTATCAAGATATAATTCACTTAATGTCTCACACATTGTGTTTTATTTTTTAATGGTTGAGGGTAGATATGGGACGACGTCACCGAAGACTCATCTGGTTTTGTTTTCTGTCAGTCAGTGATAAAAAAAAAAAAAAAAAAAAAAACTAGTTTTGCACCAAAAAAACCCAAAAAACAAATACATACATTTTAGGCGAAAATGGGCGTGGCCTATGTCAGCAGATGCAGCTCCGTGGAGGGACCGCGTGGATATACAGCGTTTGAATGCGTCACGTCGGGTTGAGGAGTTATTCAAGAAAACCCTTTAACCTTTATTATAGCGCCCCCTAATTGTTGACGTGTGTCGAATCTTCTCGGAAAAAGATTGATTATCTTCCACTGAGATTTCACCTTTGCGCCGCCCTAATACAGTTTGTTTTGATTGAATAACAATAGTGAAAATAACAACAGCAACA
Source organism: Embiotoca jacksoni (assembly GCF_022577435.1). Lineage (NCBI taxonomy): Eukaryota > Metazoa > Chordata > Actinopteri > Embiotocidae > Embiotoca > Embiotoca jacksoni. The sequence continues at coordinate 11,466,646 of NW_027185230.1, read as the reverse complement.
ATAGTAATAATAAAAATAATAATCCAAACAAAATTAACAGTTACAAAACTAGGATGTTGAATTAAAATGTTCAGTGTTTACTTTTTTTTTAAAGTTTGATAGGCAGCAATTCAATTCAAGTTTAATATGGTTTATTTTTGTTATTTAAAAGTTAGTATTTACAGTTGTTAAATTCACCAAAAAAAAGCTCATTAAATTGGAGAAGTAACTGGTCTCCTTCGCACATGTTTTGTCAAAAGAGTTTACTGACCATATTTGCATTGGAAATAATCTTTGTTTATGTAAATAAACGGTCGGACTCTAACGTTTTTTAAAAAAAAAAAAAAGGTACTTTAACTTAAGTAAAGGATCCGGATATTTCTTCCCCGGTCGAGTACAACTACTAAAAACCACATTTAGCAGCGTTACTCCCTGGAAATTATGTCCCATCTGATTTAATGTCATTGAAGGCAGCACCACTAGTCATGTAGGTAAAAGGTCATCTCCTCCACCACAAGTCTTCACCTTCATCTCGGCGTGACGTTAAAATCCCGTCAGAGAAACAAGCGCGAAAGCTTTCCTCGTTCCTCCTTCCTCGTTCCTCCTTCCTCATTCCTCGTTCCTCATTCCTCGGAGAGTGAACAAGGAACTGATCCAAGTTATTGATCGCAGCGAGCTCACCTGTCGCCTTATCGGCCGAGAAGCTAAAAGATGAGAAAAGCTGAAGCTCACGCCGAGCGTTTCATCTTGATATTTGACTGCAGCTGCTCCGCAGTTTGACTTCCGCTGCCTGGTTTGTGAGTTAAATACGCGTTAAGTATGAAAACGAGATGTGCTCCAGTTCACCCGGTGCGGCTTCTGGTCGTGTAGCAAAAGCTAAGCTAAGTCGGTCCGGCCCGGGACAGTTTGCCTCCACGCGCGGCCAGCGCGCGAGCAGCTAACTTCGCCCTCCGGCGGCGAGTAAAGTTTCTAAACTTTATCTTCCAGCTGTTCTGCGTTTCGACTCGTGTTGTTCTCACCTTTTCTCGCTTTGAAGAGTGCAGCCATGATGCCTTCCTCCGCCGCTTCTAGTTTTGACTGAGGTGTCGTGAAGCGACTGCTGCGTTTACGTGCTGTCGGATCTTCTGCTGCCGCGGAGGCGGGGAGCAGCTTGCGTAACGTACGATTTGACAAAATACTGTTTGACGCGAATAAACTGTAATTACTGAAGTCAGAAATCGTCCACAAGTTAAAATCGTTTTCTCCCCCCGATGTTCTGTTGGCAATTTGTGGTGAGCAACAACAACAACAAAAAATGCTCAATGAAAATCAGTGCCCAGATACAGGGACTTTCGAGGACCTCTGAAGGCAGCATGTGGCCAAAGTGAACACGACGTGACGTAAACGTATGCCAGGTGTGCTGTCTGTTGTGATTTACAGGTATTAAGTGTATTTTTCATTTGATATTAAGAAAACTAAGAGCTCTGTATCAGAAACGTTGTGGTTACTGAGGTTTTAGGCATCACTGAAGAGGCTTGAAATACTCTGAGGGTTCTTTTGTGGTAGTTTAAGTGGTTCTAGTGATTAATTAAGAGGTTCTAGAGTTCTTGTAGGAGGTCCAATAAGTCCTTAGGGTGTTTAATGTTCATCTACTGGAAGTTCTAGTTCCAGTGAGGAAGTTCTCGAGGTCCTTCAAGGAGCCCTAGGGGTCATTGACGAGATACTGGATCTCATTTAGGAGGTTCTACTGACTTTAGGGTGTTTTGGGGGTCATTTAGGGCTTCTAGAGGTCGTTTAGGAGGTTCTGTGAATCCTTTGTGAGATTCTAGAGGTCACTGAGGTGGTTCTAGATGTCCTTATAGGGGTTCTAGTGGCCAGTCAGGTGGTTCTGGAAATTAGTTGGTCATTGAGGAGGTTCTAGAGGTGCTTTATGGAAGTTCTATTGGTCAGTGAGAGCTACTGCTATTTGTGGAACTTCCTAAAGGTTCTAGTGGCATTTTAGGAAACCCTAGAGGTCACTGGGGATGTTGTCGGGTTCTAGGTGTTGTTTAGAAGTTCTAATTTGTCATCAATGAGGTTGTAGAGGTGTTTTAAGGGGGTTAACCGTCATGAAGAGCAATGTAGAGGCTCTTTATGGACGTTCTGTTGGTCATCAGTGAGGTCCTACTGGTCTTTGGATGTTCCTGGGGTCCTTTAGGAGGTTCTAGTGGCATTTTACCAGGTTCTAGAGGTCACTGAGGATGTTTGTTTGTTTTGTGCCTGAGGAGGATTTGGAGGTCCTTTCAGAGGTTCTCGTGGTCAGTGAGGAGATACTGGATGTCCTTTAGGCGGTTTTAGGGGTCTTTTGGGAGAGTGTACTGAATCCACTCTGCATGATAAGTTTTCATATTTGGCATATTTCTGATAATAACACAGTTTTTACTCTCTGTTTCGATATATATTTATACTTTTCCGGAGCGTGTGAACACTTGAACCACTGACACACAGTGACGACACCACCTTCTGTCCTCTTTTGGAACAGCTGCTATTTGGAAATGAAATTGTCTGCGTGAGACTGGACTGGATGAAATATTTCACAATGAAGTTTGGACTTTAAAGTTAAATTAGGGATGTTTTTTTGATGTCGTTAATGCACTGGTTTAATGTGAGAGGACATTGATGTGTAACACACCTCAGGATCACAACACTTTTTTATTCAGTGTGTTTTAAGATGGAAAGTTTCTGTCCACTGTCATGTATATTTCCCACAATATTCTGCTTCTGCAGACACATACAGCCATTATATACTATTTATATGATCACATTTATATGTTATCTGTCTATTAGGTGCATTTTTTTGTATCTTTTTTGCCTATTTTAAATTTGATGTTTTGGGTGAATCCACCTTTTTCTCTATTAAGTAGCTCTAAGAGGCAAAAATCTCAATGCAAATAGTCGATGTCAGAAATATTCTGCATCATCTTTACAGTATGTGTGAACCTGATTGAGCCAAAACCAAACTTCAGTGTATTTAAGGCTAATTTTAGACCATACATATAAGTATATAATTACTGAACACCATAACCCGGTAATACTACAAACATGCCCCTCAACTTTTATCTCCAAACTTTTCAGATTGTTTGAAATATAATAACTAATTTAAGTATCAGATTTAAATTTTTTCTTCTTTCCTCTCCCAGTGATAATCTCACGATGCCTCAATTGCACTCCATCGTGAGTACTTTTACTTTTAAGTACGTTTTGCTGCTAATTCTTCTAAGTAAGTAGGATTTCAACTGCAGGACTTGTTGTTTTGCTTAAGTAAAGGATTTACATGTACTTCCTTTATAGTGTTGCAAAATAAGAAAGCAACAAACCTGAACTATTTTGATAAACCTATGATATTATTGAGTAATGTGAAGAACTAAAAAGCCCCTATTATCCTGTTTTTGTTCTTATACTTGTATATAAATTGCTATATTTTGCGATTTGAGAAAACAAAACACAACCTTTACTTTGAAATAACATACCAGTGTGCAATTATTTAGAAAATTGCTTTTTAGAAAGCCCCTCAAAAAATAATTTTGTTGTACCAAAGAAAGTTCAAAAATAGCCCCTTAATTTCAGAGTCAGATCCACGCTGAGGAGTGATAACTATGAAGGAATATGATCCAGACATTAGCATGAATAAAGTTAAATCCAGCCGTGGAGGGTTTCAGGTTTTTCACAACATGTTTATTTTTTTGCACCATAAAAAGTCACTTTAAGGTCGTCCGGTGTGTTTTCGCTCTCATTCCGTCTTTCCTTTCGAGGATGGAGCGGCGATCGGTGGCGATTCGGGAAAGGATCGGAGAATTGGAGAGAGGGCTCGTTTTGGAGAGATAAATAAAAAGCTGAGAGGCGCCGCGGGGCTACGGCGGCGCCTACTGGCGGCCGGCAGGGCGTCGCTCACTTGGTGGCGGAGGTGAAGGTGAAGCAGCCTCTCTGGTGGAACTGCATGTCCCTGATGCGGCGCATGGACTGGATCTGGGGCTGGAAGGCGCTGAAGTCGTTGTAGTGTCTGTAGTCACCGCACTCGAACAGGTACTGGTAGCCTCTGTATCCGGGGTACTGGTAACCCACCCAACTGAGGGAGGCAGAGGAGAGGAGGAGAGTTAATGCCGGGTTCGATATTCCCCGCTGGTACACGTTGTATTCGTCTGAACTCGTGGTTTGCATTGACTTGATAGTGTCTTTCGGCTCCTAAATTATGACTGAGACATTTCTGTGGTGGTTGTTTTGGTACGAACTACTACAAGCTTCTAGGTTCCACCTGTCCCTGTGGATCTTTAGAGGCCGCCGAAGGGGTTGTAAGGTGCTTTGAAGAACTACGAGTGGTCATTGAGGAGGTTGTAGAGGCCCCTTTAGGAAGTGGAGGGGTGCTAGTAATAATTGTGATCCTTTAGAAGGTTCTATGAATCCTTTATAATGTTCTAGTGGTCATTGAGGAGATTCTAGAGGTCCTTTAGGAGGTACCAGGGCTCATTTGTTAGGCTGTAGTTGTATGGGGAGGTTCTTGGCGTCCTTTAAGAGGTTTTAGTGGGTTAATGGGAGATTTTAAAGCTCCTCTAGGAGGCAGAGGTCCACCTCAATCATCCAAACACGAGGCGCAGGAACATCTTTAGGAGGAACAGCGGTCACGCCTCCAGCGGATTCCCACACATCAGTGCCGGAAGACCACTGAAGTGTGTTTTCATTGGAAGTCATAATAAAAAATTCCCATCTAAAAATACGGATCTGCAGTGAAAAAACACCATGCAGTCAGTGTTGAGCCTTGTGAGGACATGTCACCCTACTTTTTTTTTTTAATGAACAACTACATTGTAGTGGAGCTCCCGCGGCTTCCCCTGCAGCCGCATCTTAAAACAATGTCGGCCGCTCAAAGAGCCTCCACTCCACTTTATACTTTGAAAAATAAGCAAATCGATTTACTCCAGGCTGTTTTTGTTATTGTCGGGCCTGGAAACGTCTACCAAATTTTTACGCTGAAACCTCGGCAGCTTAAAAATATATATATATATTTAAAAAAAGTCCACTCACGCTCCTCCGGGCACCCTCACGCTGCCCACTCTGTCGCAGAAGCCGTGCGCCCACAGGGTGGGCACGTCATCCTCCTGGATCTCCATCTTGTTCCCCTTGAAGTCGCAGAGCTCGTACAGGCAGATCTTGTGCTCCATGCTGTCCTGCAGGGATGAAGCGAGGAAACTTAAGAGTTAGCCTCACATGAAGTAGCAGGATTGATCTGTTTGTCTTTGGTTCGAGCTTATTTTTCCATCTTTTTTGGCATGGAATTAAGTTTCAGAGGTAAGTTAAGAGGTAAACTGGGGCTCAAAGGTCAAATTTAACTATCTTATCCTTTTTTCTTTTTTTTCTTTTTTTTTACAAGAATAAACAAACAATTAAAGAACCGCTGAAGATAATTACTGTCAGGCCTAGCTGTGCCTTCATTTCGATTTCTGCTGTTTGATAAGCATTTTTAGTAAATTGTTTCCAGTCATTTTTGCACTTCATTTTAACAAAATAAAAGTTGAGTGTACCATGCGGATGGGCCTGAGGGACATGAGGCAGTCGCTGCGGTAGGAGTTGCTCCAGGTATCCCAGCGAGGATACTCTCCCTTCTCCAGGATGAACATCTCCCCACGGAAGTTAGTCTGCTCAAAGGCAACAAAGCTGGAGGAGAGGGGCGGCGGTGGGGGCAGCAGGGCGGTGGTGGTGGGTGGGTGGGGTGGGGGGGGATAACCAGTGAGGTATGAGTGAACACAAGAGAGGCAGATAAAGTCGTACCATTCGCACGTGTGTGTGTGTGTGTGTTCCTGTGTGTGTGTGTGTGTGTGTGTGTTGACTTACGGGCCACACTCCACAATGATACTACGCACTCTATCCATGCCACGGTCACACACGTTCATACACTCGTTCTGGACCTCCATCATCCTTCCCTGGAAGTTCTCCTGGTCGAACATCATGATCTGCAACACGGGGAAAAGAAAGATCACAAGTGAGCTCGGAGCATTTTTTAACATTCGACTATTTAAAAAAAAAAAAAAAAAGCAAGTTTTGTTGCAGCTCCTCTAAATTTCCCAGAATCGACTGAAAGAAGTAATTATCAGAAGAAAGTCCAACATTAAAGAAGTTTCCGCTGTCTTTTCTCACTGATCATGACCGCTCACATTTACGTTGCGAGTCTTTGAAAGGGGGCCAGACCTTCAGGTTGGGAACCAGTAGACTTAAACTGTGTTAATAATTAAAAGTATACAGCAGTATAAGCTTGTTTACACTCGGCTCCTTCAGTACTGCAAGATGTGTACTTTTACTGTTGATACTTTTACATAAGTAGGATTTTAAAAGGTGGATGTTTGCTTGTATTTAAGTATTTTGAAACTGTGCTATTGATATTTTCTTCAATCACTGTTCATGATAACGCAGAGAAATTTTCATTTATTCTACTTAATACTTGTACTGCGCTACATTTCACTACTTTTTTTTTTTACCTCACTGCAGTATTTTTAAATTGTAAATAAAGTTGCAAATAACGATTTTACTTATAAAACTTACGATCATCTTACAAAATATGATCAACTTTTATGCTCAAAAGTACATAAAGTAATTTAACCATAACTCCACATTAGCCAGCAGCAACATTAAAGTAGTACTTGTACAGCAATAATAGTAATTCATATTAAAATAAGGAAGGGATGCTTCCTTATGTTTAACGTGGTTTTTTTTCAGCATTTTGTACATTTTCTTTTACTTGTAACAGAGTATACTTACAGAAGTAACATTTTAAACACTATTAATTCCTCTTGATTAATTTACTGGGATAAAAAATAAGCACTATTAAGCAAAATGCATACATTTTTTTTTTTTTTAAACACGGTCCTTCGGAGGTGAATGTTATTGGTGGTGCTCAAAGCATCAAAATATTTTTTTAAAAGTTCGTTTTTTCCACCTTCACCTCTGTTCTATCTGAAATTACATCCCTCTGCTGCAGTGACTCACTCTGTAGGATCCCATGCCGGGCTCGCCGGTCTTGGTGGCCTTGCTGGAGGCGGCGGGGGCAGGGGCTCCCTTGTCCTTGGCATCAGTGCCCTGGCTGGAGGCGGACTTGGCGGTCTGAGACATGGCGAGGGGCTTCAGGAAAGTCTGTGTGTGTGCGAGAGAGAGAGACAGAGATGGACAGAAATAGAGGTGTAAATGGAAGTGTCGGGATTTACAGGGGTGAGCAGGGGAGGGTGGAGAGGGTGGAGAAGTTCAATGTGCCCCGGGCGAGGTGTGAACACTGTCAAGAGATTTTTTCTTTTTCTGGGGAGTGGGGGAGGGATTTGGCTGTTCGGGGCTCATTTGGGGCTTCTGTTTGTGGGCCTTTCTCCCGGGCTGAGGGTTGGCTTGTCTGGCTGTGGCGGGCCCATGATGGCTCTTTGGATGCGTGTGTGTGTGTGGTGTGTGCTGTGTGTCCTTACCTGCGTGAGTATAGCTTGCAGTGCCGTGTGAGGGAGGCTGGCTCGTGCTGGTCCCCGTCAACCCCCGACCCGAGCTTTTATACTCTGGCAAAGGCCAAACGTGGAGGCTCAGAGCACAATAGAAAGCCCCTCGTCATCACTGTTGGCCCGCGCCAAAGCCCGCCGGGTCATCGCATAGCCTGGAACCGCCGCCGGCCCCCCCCCTCTGGCCTGCCCGTAAGCATTTCACTGTCAAAGGAAAGCACTGAGCGAGGCAGTTTCCCCCCACCACCACCGCCACCACTGTGTGTGTGTGTGTGTGTGTGTTTTGGATGCTCGTTCCCCTGTAAGCTATAGTTGCAATGTAGAGCCCAGGAATGCAAAAGGTCCAGGGGACACAAAGAGGTAATCCGCTCTCTCTATCACCTACACAGGCAGCCGATGCAACATGTCCTTCGGCGTTGGACCCCGAAACGCGAAGACCCACTACTTTAAAGTTTGACGTTTCTTGGCCTCAAGCAGGAAAAATCGACCAGAAAACGGGGCCAATAATTCAAACGTCGGGCACACGTACGGCACATTTTGTTGGTTTTCTACAAACTCTCCACGCGTAAATAAAAAAAAAAAAAAGCACATTAAAATGACTTTTAAAACGACATGTAGCGTTTTGATTTTATTTGGGGGGGGAGGGGGGGCATTTCAGCTGCTTTTAAACCTTCGTTAAACCGAACGATCCGTCTCCTTTACTTAGAGATGGACTGTGTCAATTTTTATATTTGAAATATCGCTTTAATTAAAAACTGAATTCATAAACACTGAAATGCACCTTCGCTACGGTCATCACAATGAAGGATTTTGTCACGAACCCTCGGTTCGGGGGATGCTTAGCTAACGGTGGCTTCTATGTTTTACTGACATTACCTTATTTAGCTGACTTTATGACTTAAGATGCTTCTCTTGCCCCAAAACACCTGCGAGATTAAAAGGTGGCGACGTTCAACTGTTTCCCAAATCCGTAATCCGGCATTCGCGCCCACTAAAGGAGGAGGAAGGAGGAGCTAAAGCGTGAACTTATTTTCATTATTTACTTGACTATTTGGGTCATTTTTTAAAATTTTTTTTATGTAACAAACAAACACTACGCTACAAGACTATGAATAAAAAATTAAAAAAAAAGATCTGTGCTGTTTTCTCCATATTGAAACTACAACGTGTAGTACGAACTTGGTCTTTGCTACCGTAACGCTAGCCTGGTGTGATCAGTGAAATTTGAGGTATTGTTCTTGCTCCGCCTTCGATTCCTCAGAATTAGCGAGCGTTGCTGCAACTGTTCGTAGTGTGTATTGCTTCATCTAGATCGACGACGAGAGCGACTTTTGGAACCACATTCTGAAAACAAACATAAATTAGCCACGCCCACTGGTTGCTCATTGGTCCGCCCTACAAAGTGGCTGAGCAAACCTTTAATGCAATACATTAATAAGTGGGCGGAGCCAGGCTCACATCTTTACTCCACGTTTTACCTTATATCCACAATCCTGCGGTCACTTCTGCTATTTTTTTTTTAGCGAGGCTAACGCGAACGTAGGTAATATTCGCTCAATAGCTTTAACTTTGCAAGATAACATTAAACACTAAACTGAGCTGCACAGTCAGTAACATTAGCCACCATAAGCTGGGTCGTACCAAACCAAGAGGAAACCAACTGTAACGACGTTCATCTATTTGTGACCTGCCGTTTTGAAGCCTCCAGTCTGGCATTTAGTCCGTCGCCATCTTGGTATTTTGGAGCCAGAAGTGACCATATTTGGACCAGCTGGGGGATCAGCAAGGGGTGGATCAAAGAGGACACTATGCCGCCCCCCCCCCACCTACACCAGAAACCGGACTGCACCCCAAGCATGTCAATCAGACCAACCACACATCCCCAAACATAGCTCTGGGTTTTGTCTTTGGAGCCAGTCCCTAGTGGCCCTCAGTGGTATTGCACTTTAAGGCACTCCCGCATTTTTCCGACCCGGAGACTACGAACATTTTCATACACTGTATGAAAATGTGTACCAGACCAAATATGATGCAGCAAAAAAAAAACAAACACCGATTGTACTTACCTATTTATGAAATAAAGTTGTCATTTTCTCCTTCTCTGAAGGTTGTACAAACATCAATCTATCATAACGACGACAACGCTGCACATGAAGCTCGCTGCCCATCGGTGTCCGAAAGGCGAGATAAAGATTGTTGTTGATGGGGATGATTTGGGGATTTTGTCAAACAGATTATGTCTGGATTATAACACCTCTGATGCGATTATTTCCACTACGGAATTGGATTAAAATCGTGTTTGGTACGTGCAGATTATGTGTGAACTAATCTGTGTAATCTGCGCGTCGTCGCCTTCAGTGATAAAACCACAGCCGGGTGTCAGACCGTCCGAAAAGAGTTCCTAAATCTGACGCTGACCAGATTTATAATCCCGTGTACATATTCCTTATTTGTACATTTTGATCCAGGACATTCCCAATTTTAGACTTTATTTTATGACAAGACAAACGCTTGTACAGTCGCTTTTGTTTAAACATGAACATTTCTTTTGTTAAACGACAGAGCTTTTGTCGTTCTTATCAACAAATCCCATAAAAAGTCAACATTGTGTGAGTTAGTTTCTCAATACTTTATAATGTCCCCACTTGTGTGTAAATATTTCAAAATATTTCACAAAAATAGACTTTTATTTTGGAATAAAAAAAGGCTAAAAAAAAATTCCTAAAACAGTTGCTCACTGTAGAGTTTATTCAAATATGAGGAAATAGTGAATATGTTGGGACTATTTTCAGTGGCGGATTGATCCAGACTTGGTGGTTTGGTGTGTTTGTGTGTGTAACAGTGGATGGTTTTCGTCTTTTTTAAAAAAAAATTATGAGATTTGTTAATACAAATAAAATATGTAAACACAAATATAATAAAAGAATCTAGAATATATTAGAATATTAGAGGATTTTCCTCACTGTAAAGTTGATGTTTTTCAAATTAAAGTATTTTTCGAGTGTAATAAGAAGAGGTTTATATATTTAATGTTGTAGCATCTTAGCTGTGCACACTGAAGAAGAAGAAGACGCCGATTTATTTTTCCGAAATCGAATCGATCCCCGCAACCTTTTCGTCTTCTTACACTGACACAAAATCTGCAGTGCACCTTTTTCATTCACAAACGGAGGGAACCTATTGATTTCTGACACGCTCTGACTTTCCCTTTCAATCAATTTTCAGATGAGTCTGTTGGAAATCTCCGCTCCTCATTAGAAGACAAGAGTTTCAGAGAGCTTCTTCATCACTCCTCCTTCATCACGTTTAGAAATGTCGTCTTTTTTTTTTTGTTTTTTTTTTTTTTGGGTGCCAGAGATTTAATCTGATTTGTGTCAAATTCATCCGACCGTCATCGACTATGAACTTTACCGACCCCATGACCTTTGACTTGGACATTTATGACTGAGACAGCTAATGAGGCCAATTAATTCTCCTCGGAATCGATCTCCACTCTCGTCTGGTTGCTTTCTGATACGACAAAGGAATCAAAATAATCTCGTTTCTTTCCTGCACTGAAGTGTTTTGGTAGATTTTACGTTTTTATTTGGAAAGGAAAAACAACCCTTAATTAATTTAGTTCGTTCACATGAAAGTTTGAATTCGTGATATCCGTCCGGAAGTGTCTGATTCTGAGCTGAAGTTCCTCCGAGCTCAAGGGGAAATAAAAGTCGTTTGGAGATCCGTGCTGCTCGTATGAGAGGCCTCCGCTCTGTTGTTTACAAGTGGTTGATTATGTAAGAACTCACACACACACACACACACACACACACACACACACACACACACATAGATGATAACACACACATAGATGATAACACACACTCACATACACACACATAGCTGATAACACACACTCCAGCCTCTTGTTTAAATCTGTTTACACTTTCAGGATTTTTTTATTTTTTTTTCCGTTCAGTTATTAAACATGTGATAAGAACAATTATGCAGGACTTTGATTTTGAAAATCAGATGAAACAACGTGAACTTTTCACAATAAAACATTTCATCCGATCTACCAGATATCACATCCTCCTGTGTTGAAGTTTAAATTTGATAACAGAGACAGATTTTTATTTCATGTTGTGAAGTGTTGGTCAGTTTATCTGGTAACGTCTCACATTCAGCGTTGCCACGCCAACGGTCTGGATGATGAATAACTTCCTCTCTGCTGTTTATTTTTCTGATTGCGCACGCGCGGGCGGTTTTGAGTCGTTTTTCTAGTAAAAAGTGAGGATAGAAAGCTTTTCTTTTGTCGTAAATGATAATAAAGTGGTTTTAGGATGAAGCAGGTTTCGATATTAGGCGGATCTTTTGTTTTTAGACAGATTTTTGGCTCAATAATTCATCTGAATGAGCAGAAACAATGGACCCATCAACTGAGGAATGAGAACCATCACAGCAGCGGGACACTCGAGACGTATCCCTCCTCCCCGAAGGACCCCCCGTGCGGGTCCTCGGAGCTTTCTTGTCTCGTACACGCCGCGTCCACCGGCCGCCGTGATAGTGTGGTGTCTGCACTTCTTGCCTTTCCACAGATTAGCGGTGCTTTTGTCGAGGGGGGGACAAAGGGAGAAAAAAAAAAAGAGGCCCCTCCCCTGCTGCTGAGCCGGGGCTTTCAGCATGGCCCCCTGCCAGGGGAGGCTTTAAAAGGGTGGGGGCGCGTGGCTCCTCTCACTCTCACGGCAGGACATCCCAAGGGCAGCAAAGCAAGGTGAGTCCCTGTCCCCCTCACCCAGCCGAGCCGAGCCGGCCGGGGCGGCACAACAGCAGCAGCAGCAGCAGCAGCGGCACCCCCCCCCCCCCATGACACACACACACACACACACACACACACACACACACACACACACACACACACACATCTACACTTAAAAAAAAAATAACAACCAAAAAACCACACAGGAGCCGCTCTGTGCTCCGGGGGCCCGAAGGCCGTCACTGCACCCGGTGGGTGGTGATGGTGGAAAACCTCCGCAGGGAGGAAGAGGAGGAGCTGACGACAAGAGGGAATAACATGAAGAAATGCTTTAAACCTCTTTATTAACGAGTAACAACTTAAAAAATATACGCTTCCGGTCCAGGAACTACACACATCCAGACCTGCTGCTGCTTTTTACAGCATTTTGAAACACACACACACACACACATATATTGTATAGAAAGTTTAACAAGCTGTTATTTGCATCGGAAAACACAGAGGTGATGAAACACAGTGAGCCTCCTCTGTTGTTGTTTTTTGGGATTCGAAACTCGACTTTCTTTCTTTTCCCTGCATCCCAATCGAACGCATCGTTGAGCTGACTTCTGACCTCTGACCTCTGCTCCTTTCCCGCTTCCCTTCCAGACAAGATGACTCACCATTGCACCAAGTTTTCCGGCCACTGGAAGGTGAGTCTGCAGACGGAGCGACAAGACCTCCCAGTTTTTTTTAGACACCACTGCCGAACCCGAAATTGACCGTTTTAACATCCGGCGTTCGAAACGGTGTTGGTCTGCTGTCGTTTGTGACCTCACACCTCTTCCCTCTCTCCCTCCCGTCAGATCATTGTCTTCGACGAGGAGTGCTTCCAGGGCCGCCGCCATGAGTTCACTTCCGAGTGCTGCAACGTGATGGAGTTCGGCTTCGAGACCGTGCGCTCCCTCCGGGTGGAGAGCGGAGCGTGAGTTAAAAAAAAACAAACAAACAAACAAACAAAAAGATGTTGTTGTTTTTAAAGAGGAGATTATAACGCAGCTTCTTTCTCCCTCAGCTGGGTGGGCTACGAGCACGCCTCCTACCAGGGGCAGCAGTTCATCCTGGAGAGGGGAGAGTACCCTCAGTGCGATGCTTTCGGAGGCAGCAACGCCTACCACATCGAGAGGATGACCTCCTTCAGACCTATCGCCTGTGCTGTGAGTCCTCTCTGGAAGTTCACCCGCGCGGATATTTAACCCGTCGGAGGAACCTTTTTAACGCGTCGTTGTACTTTCGGTGGGATTTTTTTTTTTTTTTTTTTTTTTTTGCAGAACCACAGAGAGTGTCGCATGACCATCTTCGAGCGTGAGAACTTCCTGGGCCGCAAGGGCGAGCTGAGCGACGACTATCCCTCCCTCCAGGCCATGGGCTGGTGCAACAACGAAGTGGGCTCTTTCAGGATCCAGTCTGGAGCGTGAGTGTCCACGTCTCGTTTTAATTTTCTCCACCGGAAAAAAAACAACACTTTCACAACTTGTCGGGCTGTTGCAACATCTCGTCTAAACTTCCTCGTGCGTTCGATCTGTGTGTGATTTCTCAACAGATTCGTGTGCTACCAGTACCCTGGTTACCGTGGATACCAGTATATCATGGAGTGTGATCGTCACTGTGGGGAGTACAAACACTTCAGGGAGTTTGGCTCCCACTGCCAGACCCCTCAGATCCAGTCCATCCGCCGCATTCAGCAGTAACAGCGCTACGCCCTCTCTTTCTCTCACTCTCCCTCCCACGTGACCCTTCACCTTTGACCCCTGCTACTTCCCCGTGCTGAATAAACTGTTTTTCTTAAACCTTACCGACTGCCACCCATGTATCTGCTTGGATAGACTGACGCACTTAACGCTCACGTTGATCGGCACGGTACACAGGAGGGTGTCCGCAAGCTGCCAGACAATAAAAACGGCGGGTTTATAGTTTATTATGCAGCAGCCTGCTCGTCAGCCTGATCAATACATATATATAAAACAAACTGTAAAACCAGATTTATACTTTATTAATCCCACAGTGGGGAAATCTAGCCGTCACAGCAGCATAGAAACACAGAAAAGGTGCACACGATATGAACACAATTTACAAATACACACATAATACAAATAATACATAAAATAATATAGATAAAAAGAAAAATGATAGAAAAAAATAAATAAGAGCAATGGATAAATACGCACACACACAAACAATACGCACAAAAACAAAGAAAATTAATAAGAAATGAGTTAAAGTTACATATTTAGCATATTCTAAGCTCATCTCTGAAAATTCGAATAATCAATTAAGCATTGAAGGATTTTAACATTAAAATGTGCTGCTTTAATCCATTTTGGACTTTTGGTCAAAACAATACAGATGAGTTACGCGAGTTTGAGCTCTAAACTGTGAAAGAGCAGGTCATTACACCATGTTCTGCCAGTTTAAAGACTAAATGTCAAATAAAAAATAATAAATACATTACTTGATAAAGAAAAACAACAGTTAGTTGCAGCCCATTTTAAATTACATACAATTTCATACATTTACAAATCAGTCCAAAATCACATTTTTGCTTAAAAATAAATACTTTTTTTTTTTTTTTTTTCAGAAAAAAACGTAATTTATAGATCCACAGATTACTTATGTATTTGATTACCAACCAGTGAACTAAAGACCCTAAAACCTTGAGTGCCAGAAAAATATGTTGTGTCTAATGCTTCTTTTTTTTTTTTACACATGATCAACATTTGGTCAGTTTACATAATGTGGGGTGTTAATACAAATTGTATTATAATTAGCAGCAACAACAGTAAAATACTTCCTAAATGTTTGTGCATGAGCTACAATCCGACAATAAAATCTTCATGCAAGACTTTGATCTGTAGCAGATTATTTTACTCTGTGTATTAATACAATAACAGCAACCGGCAATTATTTTATTATTGATTAAATTGCTGCTCCTTTTTTGTTTTTAACTTTGCAATTTTTGCACTTTTAACCAAAAATGTTTTAAATCTCGTAAAAATTTGTATAATTTCAGTTTAAATATACAGTGAGCTCTAAAAGTCAGAGAGCACGTAAAAAAAAATCCATCATATTTTCACAAAAACGTGGCTTTAATGTGAAAGTTTGAGCATTTCTTAACTCGATTTCAGATTCTTCTCTGTTTCTCGGTCATCAATCAAACCGAAACCTGCCGCTGGCATCGATCGGGTTCGTACAAAAGGTCAGACTTCCTTCCAACGCTCACATCACGTTGGGATAACATACGTTATCACCACTCAGATTGTTCCGAGGATTTTACCTTTTGTAATCAAACATTTCGGATTAAGTTCAAATGCAACATAGTTTGCATTTCTAAAGGCCACATTAAGGGAAATATGTTGGTTTGAATCCAACAGAGCGAACAACGCGGCGTTTGTCGGGGTCGGAGAGAGACCTCGGTCGGAGCTCAGGGCCGTCGCCTCGGCTCGTGACGGACAGCCGAAGGTCGACCTTCGACTTTGACCTTTCCGAAACACTCTACAAGGACGAAACTCCAGATTTGGTCTTTTCTGAGCCAACAACTTTTCTTCTAAGTCACTGTAGAAGGTAAACAGAGGCGGAAGGCCCACTTTCACCCCATTGAGGTGCGCAAGCAAGGCCATGGCAACAGACCGTAAGGCCGTAAACATCGGTCACTCGGCCTCCCTGGCATCAGATTGTTGGAGGAAAAAATAGCCTCAACGAAGCTGCAAAGAAGTGCTGACGTGGCTGTGGAGCGCGGGGGGGTGGGTGATGCAAGAACATTTGCACGTTCGGGAAGCGATCCCTGGCATGAATACGTCCCAACAGGTGATAAAAATTCAGTGAAGAGTCAACAGAAATGGTGGTCCGCACAATAAAATGGCTTCAAAACACAAGTATAATAAAGTCTAATCAATCAGATCAGAATAACCAGATTAAAAAAAAAAAAAAAAAAACTGTAGGTAAAGCAATGTCCTCTCAGAGTGCTTTTAACTGGTGTCCATCTTGGCGTTGTAAGCATCCAACTGGGCGTCCAGCTCTTCTGCAGACAGTTGAGGTCTGTTCCCGCCTCCCCTGACCAGGCCTGACTTGATTAAAGGCTGGTGCGTCGGGGCTGCTTCACTACAAGTCTTCATCAAAACTTGCTGCTTGGAGGCCGTTGTTGTTGCCGTTTCCTGTTGTAAGAGGGATTTGGAAAAGAGCGTCGATTGACATAATCGGTCAAAAGAAAGGTTCGCAACGACGTTTTACATCCGTTGAATCAGACGACGACGCTAATAAGAGTGAACGATATTTTGTGGATTCGCTTCGTGATTCGGATCAGCTCTGCAATCGACTTAGTTCCCGACTACGACTTCAGTTTTGGCTGTAAGTACAGTCAAGAAACTCTGAAGAGTCGGGCCAATCAGCAACCAGTGGCTACGCATACAGTAAACGATGGTCGATGCCGATTGGTTTAAAGCTGCTTTAATAGTTTCAAAATTAACCCGAGGTCTACGCCCAGTAGGACGCAACGACCGTATGTTTACGAAATGAATTTGTTTATTTATTGTTATCCCGGCATGACGTGACCATGGTCCAACGAGCTCCTTGTCATGTCAGGAATGTTTGTCTTCTTCCGTCCTCACCATAAACCCTGATGTCAGGTGACTGCGGAGGAAAGTCCACGACGAGTCTTCGAACAGTTCTTTGAAGGTTTAAGGTGTGTTTGGGCTCGTTTTCCTGCCGCAGTAAAAAAATCCTCCCACGCAAGCAGGCCTGCCTTACCCTGCCACTTTCAGGCGCACAGGGTTGTGGCTGTCGTGTCATGTTGCGACAGTGATTTTAAAAAAGGCAACACTCGGACAAGTAAATAGAGAGGAGAGCGTGGACTGAGACAGTCGTCCAATGACATTCGGAGGTACATGTGGTGAGTCAGATTACAATATTAATTCAAAGGGAAAATAAATTGTGAATTGTCCCTTTGATTTGGACCCGCTCCAAAATATAGTGAGGCTCTTCTTTGGGCCGTGCTACACCCTTCCGCCAAGTTTCATGAACACGGGGCTGGTAGTTTTTCCGTAATCCTGTGGACAAACAGCACATAAAACACCTAGAAAGACCTTCACTGGTGGGTTTTTTTTTTTTTAAATTTTGGACCCCACCGTATTCAGTTTACTGTCAATTATGACAAAGAAAAGGAGAATCAAATCAAATTTTCAGTTGATTTCAACTCGTGATCACTTAATGATGTGAAAACTTTAACACTTGGAAGAGTTTTCTTTGGTTTTAATAAAGTGTTTATCCTATTTAATGTTACTCCCCCCCCCCCCACCCTTCCGGCACTGCGTGTTGTTTCTGCCGGAGTATAAAACGTTCCCCTGTATGCGATTTCCCACCTGCGGTGTCTCGCGCGCGAGGCCTCCTTTCCCGCAGTGCACGAGCGGCATTACCGGCACCGGCCAGGAAACGGCACTGCGTTTCCACCAGAGGCGCCACGAACACGCGCGTCCCCACCGGGGGCACACTCCTGATAGAAAATGTGCGTTGTGTTGTAATATTAATCTGTCGGAGGCTGCTTGCTGCTGCTTCGCGACTGCTCGGATTTCACAGTGGAGCTCGGCGACGGATAAACGAAGCGTTTTACGCGCAGAATCTGCTGCAGCGTTCCCGGTCCAATACACACGGGGCCTCCGTGTCTGGTTCGTTCCCTGTCAAAGTAGGACCCTTCTGGGAAATTTCCTGCACGCAGGGCTGGTCGATGCTGTTCCCATTATAAAACGCCGCAAATCAATCGTACGGTCCCAGCAGAGGAATTCCTCGTTTATTATTAAAAAAAAACCACAAAAAAAACCCCCAACAACAATAAAAAAAACAATGCTGTTTTAATTAAAAACAAACAAACAAACAAAACAAAACAAAAAACCCCAGCTGGAATACAAACCCCCTTCTCAACACCTCTGGTCATGTGGTCCAGGTCCAGCTAGCACCGAGAAGCCGCTCCGTGTTTTCCGAGCCTCTCCCCCGCCGCAGTGGGAGGAAGTCGAACCACAAAGCAAGCAGTGCCCCTGTGCTAGCGAAAAAAAAAAAAAAAAAAAAAACACAGAAAAATACATCGAAGGGGGGGACTTCTGCTAAACATGTGCCATATTGGAGCTGGAGAGCAGACGGCTTGATCGAAAGGAGCGGAACAGTGTCGATTAGGGCTTAACACGGCCGCGGAGGCTTTGCGGACGGACGGGACCCCGCGGGGCAGGCAGGCAGGCACTAGCCGAGTAAGGGCTCCCGAAGCGCGGACAAGCCTGGTAAGGCAGGAGTCGTCGTCGCTCGAAGGTCTGGCCGAGCGGAGCACGACGGGGCTTTTTTTTTTTTTTTTTTTTTCTTCTTCTTCTACTTCTATGATTTCAGGGGGAGAAGACCGCCAGCACTCGCCGTGTCGTGTCGGGCGTTTTTGTGCGTTTTAACAGCACCCGGGGTGGTCGAAATTACAACCATCCCCCTCCCCACCTCCCCAACTCCCCACCCCACCCGACCCGACCCGCCGCCACCACCGCCGCCACCACCATCGCCGCCGCCTGGTCGGTTAACCGCAGTTTTACGGTGAGGAGGGAAAAGTTATCGTTAAACAAGCCAGCCGACCTCCAATCTGCCAGCGCTGCCTCCACCACCTCCTCCTCCACCACCACCACCGGCAGCGTCACCGTCGAAGCCCGCACTCAGAGGCTCTCGCGCTGGGTCTCCAAGGCGAGGAGGGTCCCCCCCCCACACACACTCTCTCTCTCCACCTCCGACACACTCAAAACAACCAGCTATGGATTATTAGCTATTTCTAATTTTTGTCTTCGTTTTTTTTTTTTTAATTGTTTTTTTTTTTTTTTATGAACCCGACTGGACTTTTTGTCGGAAGCTTCTCGGAAGCGCTGCGAGACTTCCCTCCCACCCTCCCCGAACACGGAGCCGCCAGCCGCCTCGCAGCCCCTGCGTTCGCCCGGGAAGTAAAAACAAAACAAAACAAAACAAAAAAAATCCGGTCTGAAATCGAGCCAGCGTTTCTGCAGCTGGCGACGGAGGGAGGCATGAGGTCGTGTGGGCGCTGCTTTTTTTTTTTTTTTTTTTAAAACGCATCTGTCGGGCCCCGACGTCCGGACCTCGACCGAGCACTTCGCTCGTTAGTTAGCCTCGGTTGTTGTTGTTGTTGTTGTTGTTTTTTGGGGGGGGGGGGGGGTGGCGGTGGTGGTGGTGGAGGGGGGCCCCCGCTAAGCAGGTTTCATTTTCTGCTAGCTTAGCGTGCTGCGGCTAACTTAGCAGGACGGAACCCGAAGTGGCGCGTTCAGCCGCCGCCGGGGCGCGTGGATTTTGTACGCGTGCGATTAGTTGATTACCGACCCTCCTTTTTTTTTTTTTTTTTTTTTTTTTTGCCCGGACGGTCTCCCCCACCAAAATAAAAACAAACAAAAAAAACCTCTTAAAAGGTGTTCAAACCGCCGGCTTTCTTTTCTTTTCTTCCGCGATTGACGGAGCCGATAAGGGAACATTTTTTTTTTTTTTTTTTTTTTTTTGGAGCCCTTAAACGTCGCGCAGGAAGCCCCCGAGACGAGCGACGACGACGGGGCGACATAAACATCAAGCGGGTGCGTGGATTTCTTTTTTTTTTTTTTAATTTTTTTTTTTGACGGAATGCAAATCATGAGTCCCGGCTCCTGTTTAACACGGACTCGCGTGGTTTTATTTGTGCCAGTTTGCGCCTGAGATATTTTCCTTTTTTTTTTTTTTTTTAGAATTTAAAAAAAAAATTTTTTTGTTTGTTTGTTGGTGTGTGTTTGTTGTTGCACATCAGGGGGAGGAAGAGGAGGGAGGGGGGGGGGGGAAGAGACTCGATGATCCACATCTCGACCTCCTTCCTCGGTGTTCCTGTTTGTTTGGAGAGGAAGAGGAGCGAAGCTACACATGTCCCCGTCTTTTTTTTTTTTTTTTTTTTTTGTAATTGTTTTTTTTCTTTTATGACTGCACTTTTTTTTTTTTTTTTTTTTCTCTTTTTCTGCTGCTGTCGAGGCAGAGAAGAAACATCCTCTTCGCTTGTGCGGCCGATCCACTAAAATTAGAACATCTCGTCGGTGTTTACATTTGAAGGAAACCCTGTGAAACCACATGCTTGCACTGGACACAAACCAGTCGTTTGGACGCATTTCCATCAAAGAGCACCCGGGGAAGTCCCCCCACCCTCGGAGACCTGCGGGACTTGACAGCTGCCTCCAGACCCCGCATCTGGTGCCTGTGACCCCCTCCGTGTGAGACATATCACGGCCATCAATCTTGGTCCCTCTCCTATTAATAGTTCCCACCTTTTTTTTTTTTTTTTTTTGGTGTGAGACCTCCATGTTTGCACTTAAATGGGGGGGACGGTGATCTAGCGGAAACCTGTCACCTCATGTCTTCCCCCCCCCACCCACTTTGAATTTCCTTCTTTTTTTTTTTTTTCTTCTTCGCCTTTCTTTCTCTATAATGTCACAATGCTGGTAGTTTGAGGCGAAGTGAGCGAGCAAAAGACTTTCAAGCCGCAGACGAACGACACGGTTCGCGGTCGATGGTCAGCCCCGCCGTGAGCGCGCACCTCGGCCCTTGGCGGTGGTCGTATCTGCCGGAGGACACTGTTTTTTTTTGAATCCCCTTAAAAAAAAACACACACAAAAAAAAAAAAAAAAAAAAAAAAAGGGCCTGGTTATTCTAATCGATTTGGTCGTCCCAGGCTCGAAAGATGGCGGACCTCGAAGCGGTGCTCGCCGATGTCAGCTATCTGATGGCGATGGAGAAGAGCAAGTCGACTCCAGCGGCCCGAGCGAGCAAGAAAATCATCCTCCCTGAGCCCAGGTAAAAAAAAAAAAAAACCTCACTCGCTCGCACACAGCAGGGCTTTGTCATGTTGTGCTTTGTACGCTTGTGCAATGGATTTGGTTTTGTGTGTGCGTGCGTGCGTGCGTGTGTGTGTGTGTGTGTGTGTGCTTGCGCTTTATTGCGGCCGTTTGTGGGGTGGTGGGGTAGGGAGGGGGGGGGGGGGGATCGCTTCCTTCTCTCTAACCTGTGACTTACTATAGACGCTTGATGCTCTCCGAAACGACTCCTGGAGCTTTTGTCAAAACATGCAGCACCTATGGGGGCTTCTCGAAAAATCACCACACACACACACACACAAAAACAAAACACCCATCCGGTTTTAAACCCCCCCCCCCCCCTCTCGCGCCACATTAGCTTTGTGACTTACCAATAAGTTGAAGCTGGTGTTAAGACACTTGGAAAAGTCTTCTGGGTGGAGGGGTGGAGGGTGGGGTGTGCAAAATGTTTCATCTTTCTTTAATCATAAATACACCCAACAGAAATGTAAACACCACACTTTTGTTTTGTTTCTCGCTCGCTCCTCCTCACCCCCCCCACGAGTCGAAGTCATCCCCACGGCCGATTTTTACACTCGTGAAAATTTGTATTTCTCTGTCGACGATCCGCGTTCGTGAGCGCTCCGCCCCTTTTGTCGAGATAATCCGTCCACCTGACGGGCGCGGCTCGTCCGGGGAACGGATTTAAACGGCGGAACGGGTTCGCGACCCGGTCGCGAAAAGGGTCCGCGCTGAAAATGCCCGGTTTTATTTCGCGACGTGGCGGCGGAGGTGTCACGAGAGCCTGCAGGGAAGTCCGCCGGTCGGGGAGGTATTAGACGGCGAACGCGGAAATGAGCGTCCGCGACCTCTGACCTTTCCGTAAAGGTCGGCCAAACGCGCCGCGACCCGTGAACATCGAGAGAAAGAAAAAAAGGCTCGTGTCAAACTTGGACGTCCGGGAAATACGACCCCCCACCACCACCATCACCACCACCACCACCACCCGTGTTGCACCAGACGATGTCTCCCGCCGAGCGTGTTCGGCGCGCTCCACTTCCTTGCCAATATCCGGTGACTTTCGGGCAGCCGCCTCTCCACGGGATGGATGGGGGGCGGAAAGGGGGGGGCGCAGCGATCGATAACCCGATCGGCTCCCCTGTGAAGGAAGTGTGTCGCCCGGCGTGAGACGAGTCGGCGGCCAGACCCGGATGCTGACTGGTTTTCGTGTGTGTGTGTGTGTGTGTGTGTGTGTGTGTGTGTGTGTGTGTGTGTGTGCGTGTGCGCGTGCCCGTGTGTGACCTGCCACTAAACGACCCGACGCCGGCCTTTTCTCGCCGACTCGCGTCCAGTCGACTCTTCAGGGAGCGTCGGCCGTGTAAAATTGTGTCCGAATACCGTTTGCGCTAATTCGAGGTAAAACTACACGTTTCAGAGCGCCGTTTTATTGTCATGGAAGACGCACCTGCTTGTTTAGTCGACAGCCGTCGGGCGGGCGGACGGACGGATCGTCTCGGCCACGCGTGGATTTTAACTTTTTTTTTTTGTTTTGTTTTTTTTGTTTTCTTTTCTTAACAAACGAGTAAACGAAGAATTCAACATTTTTGCTTGCTTGGAAGAAGTCTTCCATCTTTTATGTCAACGGACCGCCGAAGACCAGTCAGTGAAAACAAAGCGTGTGTGTGTGTGTGTGTGTGTGCGTGCGTGTCGGCTCCACCGGTACGTGCTCGCTCTTCACCAGACACCCTCCCCCCCTTCACCCCCCCCCCCCCCGCCCCCTTTCCTCTTACCCACCACATTCACGCTGTTTGCAAGCATCCAGCGTGAGCAGGGCCATCAAACCAGACTCCAGCTACAACCTGATTTAAATAATACACCCCCTTCCTCTCTCTCTCTCTCTCTCTCTCTCTCTCTCTACCCCCCCCACCGTCACCATCAGCTCATAATTGCACATCCTTTTGTCTTCTGCTGCGCAGGCTCGAAAAGTGTCTCTTCATGCCGCGTGGGAGGTGGAGAGGAGGGGGGGGGGGGCGTGTTTCGGGGACAGGTGTGGCGTGCGACTTGATTGAAGAGGATGTGGTTACAAGAAATTTGGGTATTTCGGGCGCCTCGCTTTCCATACGAGGTTCGCGACAGTGCCATTTGGGTTTAGTGCAATGCTAAACCGCTGCGCGTGTGTGTGTGTGTGTGTGTGTGTGTGTGTGTGTGTGTGTGTGTGTGAGAGAGAGAGAGAGAGAGAGCGAGCTTTGTGCGGAGCCGATCCTGCGCTGTCATGGTTGTCTAAATACTGACGCGCGCGCACACACACACACACACACACACACACAGACAGAGGAACTGCACAGTGTCAATGTGGCCTCGGCTGCGTGAACCGCTTTAGCCGTTCGACTGTTAGTCGACAGGTTGGAGGCTCGAGAGGCGTTTGCTTCCTTCCTGGTTGCTCTTTGGTTTTGGTTTCGGTTCATGTCACCACAGCATTCAAGAAACCAAAAAAAAAAACCTTTCCGAAACCCTGAAGCTCTCTTCAGACCGCCGGTCCATTACAGCCTTTGCCGGTTTTCATTTTTGCCAAATGAAAGCGGCGTTAATGTGGCAGAATAACACAGCGCGGCGGGTCATGCAGTGAATCTGACCTCCGCTCTACCTTCAGGACAGAAACAATCGGATCATCGGAAAAACGTCTCCCGTTTGAATACTTTTCAGGCCGCCTTGCGTTTTTATTTTAATTATTGTTATTATTTTTTTTAAAACTCCGACCCGCCGGCTGGTTTTTCCACTCTAAAGCAGAACTAGCATCTCGGCTGCTAGGCGGATTCTTAAAGGAACGTTCCACGAAAAACATTTCCTTTAAACATCCAACTTGAAAGTGGAAGTTGACTCATTTTGCAGCTGCACTCGCCTGCGGTGGTTTGCATTTATAAGATTCGAACAACCGACTGAAACTGTATTTTTAATTAATATTTTAGCAAATGTAGAGTTTTATTCGATTAAACTCGGCTTTTAAACGTTTCTACGACACTTTTTTTTTTTTTATTGCAGTGAAATTGGATTGAGCTGTTTGCACATGTCTCAGGCCTCCCTGAAGGAAAGTATTTGTTATGAAAACATATGTTCGCTTCCTTTTAAAGTGCCTTAAGGCTTTTGTTCTGAAATTGAGGTTTAATTATGAAGCTGATATACTGCAGGGAGAGTAAAGTTTGATACTGGTAGATCTAGGCAGGGTTAAAAAAAAAAAAAAATAAAAAAATGGTTTCAATGGTGAGTTTGATGCATGAAAAGTAAATTAAAAAAAATAAAAAAAACCTGCCACAACCAAAATAAGTTTAGCAGGTTATAATAGCTACAGAATAGCATTATGTTTTTTTTACTTGGCGCCAATATATCGATACACGGACGCTAAATATCAACATTTCATTATATAAAACATATAAACCCGTCTCGCCGAAAATATTTCTGAATCTTGTTTGCGCGCAAATCCAATTTTGCTGCAATAAAAATGTGAAAAAAACAAAAAGAAGAGAGATGAACATGTTGAAAATGTCAGTTTAGATAAAGCAGATCAAGTTTTCCTTTTGAGGACAAAATCTGAAGTTGTTAGAAAAGCAATAAATCTTGGACACGTCTCAGCGCATGTTATTGTCATTTTCAAAATCTCGTAAAGAGTTTAAAAATCACAGTAATAATAATAATAATAATACCTTAATTAATAAAGTAACTACCTAACCTAACCTACCTCCGTATCGCGTGTTTTAGTGATTTCCCATCCCGAGCAGGTTTCAGTCTCATCTGCAAAAGTAAACGGACGTTTTAAGAACCCCCGACAGATGATTATGTCCACAAACATCTTGTGAGCTGACGTGAGGGGAAACGTTACGGCTCAAACGTTTCCAACCTGTTCGGAGCTCGTCGTGTTTTTTTTGTGTTTTTTTTTTTTGTTTGTTTGTTTGTTTTTTTTATTTTTTTTAGCTGCGTTCTTCTTTTCAGCTTCCTTCATTGAATGTCGGCCGCGTTAATCATCACTAACTTATTCAATGAATGAAGCCTGTAAAATAGAAAAACACACTTTGAAAGCTTTTTAAAAAAAAAAGCTCGACATAAGCTATTTTCAAGGCAGCAGAAGTCAATGATTGAACTGCAGAAAAACATTCAATGTGTCGCTCGGGGTGTCACGACTCGCTGGGACGCGACGAAAAGCCAAGCAAAAAACTCAAATACACGTTAGTGTGCGTCCCCCAGCATCTGCTTGGAATTTAAAGCTCCCATATAGTACGAATTCATACGTCTTTTACTGTACACGATGCAGGTCGAGGTGCTATAAATACTGAGAGCGTGTTAAAACACTCGGTTCACGCAGCTTGTATGCAGCAAATGTGCCCTTTGGACTTCTGCAAGTTTGTGATGTCACAAACGATAAGACCACATTTCCCCCCCAAAAAAACACCCGTCACTTCCTGTTGTTCCGGTTAGCTAGCGGCGGTTTGTTTTGATGGCGAGAGGAGAGGGGGCGGAGCCTCGCTGATTGCAAATGAACAGTTGTTTTTAGGCATGAAGTCAGTTTTGTTTGAAAAGGCGACTTTATGCTGTGATAATTTCAGTAGCCGTCTGTTCTGCAGGTGACCGTTCTTGCGGACAAGTCGCAAGTTGTTTGAATTTGCAAGACCGTGAATTCCTGGAGGGACTGTTCATATGTCTTTTTGCACTTTTTAACCGACACCTGGTAGCGCCGTGTTCTTCTTCTACTCCTTTGGTTCTTGAATGGCAGCTGGCAGACGGCTTTCTGGCGCATTACCGCCACCTTGTGGCAGTAGAACGCATCACTTCAAACAAACCGTTTGGTTTTTTTTCTTATTCGTTTTATTTTCAGTAACTTTTTGAAACTCACGACCCACCGTCCCTCCCCTCAACCGTCCTCCCCTGACTCCGATGGCGTCGTCCTCTCCCGACCCTGTACTTGTTTCGGGGGGAAGCCATTCATTTGGAGAAAACGGCGACCTCACGCTGTATTCCTTTCAGCAGAGCTCCCGTCGACGACAGTTTTTGCGGGAGATCGGCCGACGTCGTTTCGAGTTGAAACCGATACCTCCATCAGGCGGAGGTGTTTCGTGTGCGATCTGCTTTTGTTAAGTGATTTTCATTCTTGGTTACGAGCTTTACCATTTATTCCTCGTTGTGATGCAGGGAGCCGCGCAGATAAAAGCACCGGCTAATGGACTTGTGAAAGCTCTCTTATTGCTCTGCCGTCGAGTAAATCGGCCTGAAAGCAATGTGAATATGTACCTAAAACACGTCGGTTAGGGTCATTATTGCTCCAATAATGGCTCCGGTGTGACGGGATTGGAAAAGGGCTGGCGTTTCGGGTCGGCGTATTGTTGTCTCCCTTCAATGCTTCGGGGAGAATCGACAATATTTAGATTATGTAAAACATGCGAGTGCGCGGTCTATTTCGTGAAAACGGCACCTGATGAAAGGCCGTGTCCAGACTGATAAAACTTTTAGCGGTTGGTGGAGCCGCAGGCCGGTGGGGTGGGGTGGGGTGGAGGGGTGTGTGTGTGTGGTGGTGGTGGTTGTGGGAAGGTGGGGGGGGGGGGGGGGGGGGGTAAAATGCATGCGGCCCTGTGGAGATAGCGTGGTGCTGCCACATTCTCGGCGGGCCAAGGCGAAGTCCTCTGGCAGAGAGGTGAGATTTCGACAGCAACACTGGAGGCCGTTGAGACGAGGCGTGGACGGGGGGGGGGGACGGGGGACGGGAGTCACAGAGGCGGCATCGACTTCGGACGGGGCACCGTTTTTTTTTATTTTTATTTTTTTAAATACATCGCTTAGTATACTTTATACTTTAGTTCTTTCTTATTTTGGTTGTAATGCGTTACTCCCGCCAGCACCTTTTAATGCGCCTATCGGATTAATCATCAAATAGTTATTGAATTTCGAATAGTATTTTTGCATGAATATATATATATAATAGGCAGATTCAGAGCCGGGAGAATTTTTAGATCTGATTAGCTGCAGTCGTCAGCGGCAACATAGCTAAACTATGAAACACAACTGGCTTCTATCCAGTAAACATTTACTGCATGTCGGTGTTTCCACGCTCGGATGACAATATTTTGATGGACGCAGAAAAGACCGTGAGTATTATTTAAATGTTTTGGAAAATGAGCATTGGAAAAGATCAACAGAGTGACACTTCTGTTGGTTCATAAACAATCTTTGCGTTAGCCCGTTTTCCAGCCCGTAGCTACCGCGGTTGGCACTCGGTAATGTCTCGACAGCTAATGTTAACAAATAAAAAAACCGCTCGGAAACGCATTTAAACACATCACCGATCACGATAGCCATGACTTAACGTGAATCTGCAACTTCGGATAATGTTCCTGAGCGCTAGCTCAGCAGCAAAATTGGAACGTCGGCTTGAAATGTCGCCGACGACCGATCGGAAGCTGGTGCTCGTTCCCGTGAATGGAAAGCTGTATATCCGCTGTCACTGAATATAATTATTCATTTTCAGAGCGTGTTCAGGGAATTGGTAAAAGTTCCCTTTTGGGAACATCAGTCTCCCCTGTTGAGAGAGTTTTACAAACAGGCAACATGGCCGCCAGCAGAAAATCTGCTGTGTTGTCAATAAACAAAACAAACGGAGCTCACGACGTCAGAATGAGTGGGTACTTTCTGCACGTTTCGATGTCCTGACTTCGCCGTTCAGCACAGCGAGCTGGCTCGGTCGGCTCGGCTAACCACGGCTGGATATTTCACCTTATTTTCAGGCAAAGTAAATTTCGCCCTTTTCACCACAAACGCTGCCGCGTCAGGTGACCTCAGACCTCCTCCTCCAAGCTCTTGCCGCCCTCTTCACTTTTCCCGGGTGCTTTCACCCATTCGAAGTCCTGAATTTTCCCACTTCACGGGTGTCCATGAACGCACCACAATAGTGTGGTAATCTCAGCAGGTCATTAAGGTCATTTTAGGTATTCTAGAAACGCTGAAACAAGTATAAGATAAGACAAAACGCAACACATCATGAACCAGGCAGCCGAGCAGTCGGAGCTGGACAAAGTCTCTCTTTTGTCCTCGCAGAGGACGCTGCCAGCTTGTTTGAACAACCTTTATTGAACTCCACCCGGTGGCCGCTCGATTGACCCGGACGGTGTGAGCAGAGGTAGTCGCCGCAGGTTCTGGCTGCAGGATTAAAAAAAAAAAAAAAAAACGCAGCGGGAGCTTAACACGTCGTACGAGACTCGTAACAACCACAAGGTTGCCGTGTTCCAAATTAAATGCTTCCAATTGTGTTTTTTCGACAGATTAGTGCTGTTTCAAATATGTAGTTTTCCCCCCGTATGTTCTCCCTCGAACAAAACAAAAATCAGTGAGTCACTACGAAAGAGCAGATTTGACCTCCAACACAGCTCTTCCCTCAAACGGCTGGAAGTAGTGTTACACACACACACACACACACACACACACGCGCGCGCACGACTCTTTAACATGCATGCAGTTTTCCAAGGGAACACGCCATCGTCACACTTTGAGTCATCGCGACTTCCTGTCCACCTTCCTTTTTGTTTTCAGCTGATTTGTGGATATTTTTAGTGACTGATTCAGGGGACGGAGGAGAGACCGCAGCGGGAGCATCGGGTGGTTATGAGGATCTTTTTTTTTAATAATAATAATAAACTTTATTTGTATGGCACTTTGCCAAACTCAAGTGCTTCACATAAAATAAGCCATTAATGCAAAACAACGAGCCTTAACAACACGACACCCGACAACACAACGGTCGTATAGAACAAATTAAAAACGGGGTATAAAAGAAATAAAGAGTTGATCGTTTAAAAATCAGCAAAGGCTCTCTGATAAAAGTGTGTTTTAAGAAGGAGGGGGCGGGGGGTGCTCAGACTGAAAATGCTTCGTCACCCTTTAGCTTTAAGACGTGTCTCCGGAGCAGATAAAAAAATGTTTTTGTCTGAGGATCTCAGACTAACGGGCAGGCTTGTATGGAATAATCAGGTCAGCTAAATAGGAGGGAAGAGAGGCTGTGAAGTGTCTTTTTTAAAAGTCAACAGTATAAAATCAATTCTAAAACGTACTGGGAGCCGGTGCAGGGAGGCTAAAACGGGGCGCGACGCGGTTCCTTTTCCTGGTTTTTAGTTAGAAGTCTGGCAGCCGAGTTCTGTGCGGTTTAAAGTCGACTGATGGATCTTTCATTGGGGCAGGTGAAGAGGCCGTCGCAGTAGTGTAGGCGCGAGGAGATGAAGGCGTGCGCGATGGTCTCGGCATCGTGAAACGCTAAAATAGGACGGGTATTTGCGATATCTCGAAGGGGATGAAAACGGGACAGCGACTGTAGCTGCTGACCTGTGCAGGTCTCAGCCGCACTTTTTGTTTTGTTGGAAGTGGGACACTGAAGTTAGCGCGGCGGTGACGGGCCGGGAAGCACCGCAGCGGCGGTAAACCTGCACAGGTCAGCAGCTGCAGTCGCAGAGAAGCATTTCGGGTTTTGAAGTTGGCGCTGAGGCGGCGATTATTTTCGCTGCAATAATCTGACATCGAGTTATCGTCGCACGAGGCGCTAAAATCCTGAAAGTGACGTCGTTACTACGGCTGCTTCTCCAGCCAACTCTCAGACTCCGTCGTTGTTCTTCCAAAAACATTGGGGGCGTCTTCAAACCCCGTTATCGTCTGAAACGAATTCGGCGCCGGTGAATTGACAGGAAATCGACTGGACTTTTTCTCGCAGTTCCTTCTTGTCGTTTCACACCACCTCAATCCGCTCAAGACTCCACAACAGCAGCCAGAATAACAGGTTTCAGAGAAAAGAAACTTGTTTTTTTTTTTTTCTCCTTAAAGACAGTAATTACACGTCTGGAGGCTTAAATGAGCTGAACCGAGCGTTCGTCCCAGCTGCTTCGGTCACGTTTGCTCCGTCAGTAATCGGCTCAGCTTTCAGTGCAGATATTGGCAAGAGAGCTCCGACAAACGTTGCCCGTTGTCCTCCCAGAGCGTGGGAATCACACCTCCGTAGGCCTCGGCGTCAACGTCCCGCCCCGGTGATCCGATATACAAGTGGTCAGCTTTGCGAATACCTCCTCAGCTGACGTCCTTCTAATAATCAATGGAAAGAATATCCAAAAAAGACCTGCCCTGTGTGGTTGTGGCGAGCGCAGCTGAACTATGCAGGAAGTGCGGTTCTAAAACCTAAAACCAGCCCTGAAGTTAGTCTTAAAACCAGTCCAAAACAAGTCCTAAAACCAGTCCTAAATCCAGTCCTAAAACTAGTCTAAACAAGTCAAAAACCAGTCCAAAACAAGTCCTAAATCCACTC
The DNA here is from genome assembly GCF_022577435.1 of Embiotoca jacksoni. Taxonomy (NCBI): domain Eukaryota; kingdom Metazoa; phylum Chordata; class Actinopteri; family Embiotocidae; genus Embiotoca; species Embiotoca jacksoni. Next base: position 11,436,271 of record NW_027185230.1, on the reverse strand, counting down.
CTAAAACTAGTCCAAAACAGGTTCAAAAACCACTCTGAATCCAGTCCTAAAACCAGTCTAAACCTGTACAGGAAGTAGGAGAGATTTAAACTCAGGTTGTCTGCCTGACGCTGGTTTCACCAAAGCCTCCTCTGTTTTTTTTCTGACCCCGTTTTAAATCCGCTGGATTAATTCGATAATCTGAGCCTGAACAGATGTGATTTGGTCGAGTCTCGACGGTTGAGGTTGAGAATGACAAACCCGAGCTTCTAACGTAGTTAAACCATCGACTATTTACGAAGTTTTGCGCGTTTACGATGTTATAACGTCGCTCCGACGCTCCACCCGATGTGCCCGGCTTTAAAGATGAAGACGGGCGCTGGTAATGTTGTTTTTGTCCTTTCTGTAAAAAAACAGATGTACGTGTGTGTGTGTGGGGGGGGGGGGTGGCTGGCGGCTCCCCTGCAGTGAATCTCCTCACCGTCACCTGTTGTGTGTGTGCGTGTGTGCGTGCGCGCGTGTGTGTGTTGGAGTGTATGCGTGTGTGTTGTTTTTTTTGTTTTTTGTTTTATAGCTGGATGGATGGCAGCCTGTTTACCAGGCGGAGAGACTCTGGGTGTTGATCACACACGTGCGACTCCCCTGAATTCTCCCCCCGTAGACAAAAACGGCCTTATTTTATCCCGACGCGCCGGTGGTCATTCTGTCACTCAAACCGTCACAGCTGGAGCCTCCTTTGTTCTGCGGTCATCTGCTCCCGTAAGCCAAGAGCCGCTGTGGAACGACGACGACGCTGCTGCTGCTGCTGCAAACACCGCTGTTGTTTTGATTTGCTTTCGTGTTATTGGAGCATCTGGGATATTGTTTGTTGTTTTTTTTTAAGAAGGAAAAATGACTGCAGAAGTTTTAAGGTGTTATTTTTCTCAACGATGGACCATTAAAATGCCCCCAAAAAAAAACAACAAAAAAAATCTGCTGCTGTTGACATGATTTATGTCTTAAAATGCACCTGCGTTTCCATCGCCAGCCGCACTAACCATATACGCTGCAGCGGAAACCTCTGACCCCCCCCGCCCCAGCCTGTACTCATTTTAACAGGCTGATAAGTGCCGATGTTTACAGTAAATATGGCCAAGGCGGTGAGGTTTCGTACAGGAGTCAGCTGCTGCTGCTGCTGATTCAGAGGGACGCACACCCACCCACACACACACACACACACACACACACACACACACACACACACACACACACACACACAGACATAAGACCTTTGAAACAGGAAGTGCTTACTTCCTTGTTCATGTTGCTGCTGTTTATTCCCAGCATACACTTACAAAGAAATCTCAGCTCTGCCGGGGGGGTGAAGGGGGGGGGGGAGTGAGGGGTGATCAGGCAGCCCGGCTCCGGCTCCGTCACTGTGGTGCAGGTGGGGGTGCCATCTTGTTTGCCCCGGCTCAAATACATAAAGTACAATAACATCATGCCGGTGGGGTTCAGACAGGGGGCGGGGGGGAGGAGGAGGGGGGGGGCAGCAGGTGCGTTTCTGTTGTGTTCGGCTTTCAAACACAATTTAATTTCATGTACTATTTTTTTAAGGAGTGGGGGTGGGGCAGATTCACAAATCAAACAACACCTCTTATTAATATTTTATATGTTGTACACGCTTGCTATGTTTGTGCTCTTGCTTTGTTTTAGTTGGTGTTTAACTGCGCGGCACGATGAGCTCCATATTTCTATTAACGTCTCTCACGTCATCGTTTTTTTTTTTTTTTTTTTTTTTTTTTTTTAATAGAAGCAATCAACGAAGCTATAAATGATGTTTACTGCCACTTTAAAACATACTAACAAAATAATATAGCTAAATTAAGGTTAGTTATTAGTTTTGTAGTTCCTTAAAGTCAATAAAGAGCCATTGAGTGAGTCTTTTTGAGGTTTTATAAAGTGATAATACACCAGAAATACCGTTTTAAATCTGATTTATGTGCTCAGTGTTACTCTGATCGGCCGTCAACAAGATCATCATCATGAAACATGGCATGCTTTTTATTAACTGTAATACATTCAAGCTTTAATGGAAGAGTCTCCCATTTACTGTCACTGCATCTTCAACTCAGCTAGTCAGGTCAATTCATATAAATATGATTATGAAGTCAAAGTAAATACTTATTAGTGTCGCATTTTTACACAATTAGAGACTATTCAGGATTTTGATTTGAAATTTTTTTTCCCATTTCCTATTCGTGCTTTCATACCTTTCATCATGCTTTTAGTCACTTTTACATACTTTAATTGGTCTTCTCTATCTAATCTTTTTATAGCCGCAACTATTTAACTTATGATTTACTTGTTTATTATTACAGCTTTAATCTCTTCAATGCTTTTCATTGTCCTCATTTTTATTCTTATCTTTTAGTTTCTAATTCTTATTTAAAATCTATGAGTAAAAGATAAAGAAACAATTTAATTGGCTTTCAATCTTTATTTTAACTTTTCTCTATCGTCTTGCCTGCATCGGTCTCGGTGTTTGTTTTTCACTTAAAAATGGTCTCTTTTTTTTTTTTTTTTTTTATCTTTTAATTTGTTTTTAACTTTGTCTTTAAATTGTTCAGGAATTAGATTTATTTTCTGCAGCTTTCTGTCTTATCACCGGCCTGTCAATCATCAGCCAGGCATTCTGAACTGCACCAAAATGTACGAAAAGTGCTTTACAAACGCAGTTTGATTGATTTAAGTGGCACCGACATACACAAGGCTTCAGAAAATTAAATTAAAAGGAACTTTGGGAACATAACCTCCCCCCCCCCCAACAAAACCTCCCGTTCTTCGCGACGTTTTATCTGGCTGGTGGGACAGAAAACCACAAACCGAAGGAACAGTCTTTCCACCGGCGACGTCGTGCCTGAGCCAGACCGAGGGCGAGTGTTTTCCACCCCGCACGTGCTCCGTTCGCTCCCTGCCGAGGTGTTCGGAGGTGAAGCGGGGCCTCCCGCTCTCCCGGGGTGCGTTCAGGGTGCTGATGTGGTGTTAATGGGCCCGTGGAGGGGGGGGGGGGGGGTGCTAATTGATTCATTCTCCCCGCTCATTAACACCCGTTCCCAGGGTAGCCTGTATCTCTCCGGCCCCCCCCCCCCCCCCCCTTCCCACTCCCGCAGCCCTCCCATGTGTCCCTCGCCGTGGGACTCTTGTCAGGTGGCAGGGAGAGTCCCAAACCTGGGCCAGGATTTCAGCCGGGAGGAAGAGGAGGAGGAGGAGGGTTGTTGTTGTTGTTGTTGCTGCTGCTGCATGTAGCTGGTGATGATACTGTGTATTAACCTGCATCTTCCTCTCCCCTCCTCCTCCTCCTCCTCCTTGTCTTCACAGCATTCGCAGCGTGATGCAGAAGTACCTGGAGGAGAGAGATGAACTGACGTTTGACAAAATTTTCAACCAGAAAATCGGTGAGTTTGAATTTTTGTTTTTTTTTAAATGTTTTTTTTTTTTTATTAATCCATAAGAGGGTGAGACTCTTTAATCTGTGGGGAGAGTTACCGAGGAGAGAAGAGAGACGGCCGCTGCTGCCGCACAGACAATCGCACGGAACGAGAGCTGAAATCTAAACGTTATCACATTCGCAAAAAGCCGTGACACATTTACTCTCGAGTTACGTCTCCTGTTCATCAGCTGACGGAGGCCGGGACGACGGGTTTGAATGGAGCTTTTAAAAGTCTATTCCTGTTCAGGTTTTATTTTTTTATTTTTTTCCCACCGACAACCTTAAAGTCGACACATTTATTTTGATCGGGATCCCTTAAATTAGTGAAACGTCTACCTCGGCGCTCTCCCCCCTGCGTTCCTAAATGATCTCAAACCTTCGCTGACGTATCCGTGATGAGCTAACATCAGCTGATTCAGTGTGACCTGGTTCATTTATTGGTCTGTCTGTGGTTAAAAGCTCTTGATTGAAAGCCAGTCAGCCAGTTTAACGATCGATGGTTCGGTAGCAGCTGCTGCTAAAGCTAATGTCGTTTTGTTTTTCGTTGAAACGTTTCTTGATATTTCCTCCTTTAGTTCACCGGCTGTTTAATGCACATCACTGAAGCGGTTTGCACTACTGTTACCCTTTTTTTTTTTTTCTTTTTTTTTTTTTAAGCCTGTAGCATTAGCTCTTTTAGCATGAGCACATGGAAACAGTGACCGCTTTTCCTCTTAACGCCGCCAGGAGGTGGATGTTTAATGCTCTGTGGTGAAATGTTTGCTGTTAAGTTGCTTTGAAATTTGGAAGAAAAAAAAAAACCCCGGTATTGTTCTCCTGAAAATACTCAAGACGAGCGGGCTTTTCATTTGAAATGAGGGCTTTTATTTTGGAGTGGCTACAGGAAGTCGGAGCATTTAGAACATTCGTGTTTTATATTGCTTGTTAGCCTTTCATCCAGTGAACGTCTTCACCGTTTACTTCTTGTTGTAGTCCTAAATGCTAACACGCTAAGCCAAGTTGCTGAAGGCGGTTGGCGCCACACGTTTCCTGTTGGCATCGTTCCTCGTTAGCATGCGGCTAGAAGCTCACGGGACTGCGATTTCACGTACATTTTATGAACGTGCAGGACGCTGACTGTTGCTTCCGTGGGTTTAAACCACAGATTTCATCAGTGACGCGCGATAACAGACGTGTGAACAGTCGTTTTATATGCCGATTTGCTAAAAGGCCAGAAAGAAGCTGAACAGTTTGTGGGATAAATGAAGCACCAGTCGGTAAAATCTCCGCTTGCAGTCGCGGGCAGGCTGTGTTTGTGTTGTTCAAATGAATTATGGTTCTGAAACAAGATTTGGAATCAAGTAGGATGTAAAAAAAAAAAAAAATACGGCGTGTTGAAGTCAGCAGCTCTTTATTTGTTGTTGTTTTTTTTTGGATGCCTCAAAATCAGAGGACGCCCGACCTCGTGGGTTTTCGTTTGTTTTGACTCGTTTCAAATATAAAAAAAACCAAAAAAACTGGATCTAAATCTATTTGATGAACTGCGTTCCTGTTTGATGAAGCAGAAACTCCATCGTCTCCCTTCCTGTTTGTTGTAACGTGGACCTGTTGGTCCCGATGCCGCTTCAGTTCCTTCCATCGCTCCGACTGGTACCGAGGTCTGATCTTTTAGAGTACGAAAAAAGACGTGTTCCCCGACAGTCCGAGTCCCCCCCACCCCCCCACCCCATGTCCCGAAACACATCAGGATCTTCCATCATCAGCCGGTATGGATCCGCTCCTCTTCCGTCGCCGCTTTTGTTATTTGTGATGTTTTGCGTCGGGACGCGGCGCCTCCCGCTTCCTTCCGGCCTCCCGGCTCGCCGCGCCGCCTCCGCCCGAGTCCTTCCCCTCTCCGAGCCGTGTGTGCCAGTAGTTGTGATGCACCATGGGAGCGGCGGCGGCGGCACCCTGCAGGCATCTGCTGCCTTTACTTACCGTTCAGGTCGGAGCCCCCCCTGAGAGCCGACTGCGTTAATTCTGCCTCCTCCTCCTCCTCCTCTTCGTCCTCAGCTCTCCTCTCTCTAACACACCTGTTGCTGTCCGTGATGTTCAGGCTCGTATTGTGCGTGTGTGTGTGTGTGTGTGTAACGACGTAGTATAACTCCCAAGTACTTTCTAGGTTATTTTTCAAACATTTCAGTTGATCAACGTCGAGTTAATGAGCAGCTAAAGGAGCACGTCTTTTAGCTTCGTCTCTTGAGAGGAAGACCGCTGTTCCCACCGCACGTCCAGCGGCAAACTTACTTCGTCTGGTGACAGGGCCGCGAATGATTATGGCTCTGTGGATGGACCGTCTGCTCGATGCTTCGCTCTCCGGGTGGCTGGTGGTAGCTGTGGCAGACTGAGGATCTGCAGAGTTTGAACTACCCCTCATTTTAGTGTGTGTGTGTGTGTGTGTGTGTGTGTGTGTGTGACCTGCCACTCATCGACTTGCGTTGTTCAGTCGACTTTTTAGGGAGCAGCTTCAACCGTTCCACGTGTTACTTTTGAGAAATAAATAGATCACGTAAAGTAAAAAAAACAACAAAAAAACTCCCTCCTCATCCTCCTCCTCTCCATCTCTCCGTCTGTCTCCTCCGCGAAGGGTCAGTTTACGGCCCTGGTCAGCTCACCTGTATTAAAGCCCCGCCCCCGCCGTCTGAACTCCCACAGCGACCTGCAGGGTTGAGTGTCAGAGACGAGGAAAACATCGGTTTGGATTTTATCCGCCTCTCTAACTTGGCTCGGTGTAGTTATCTCTCTCTCTCTCTCTCTCTCTCTGTCCGGAGGCCTGCAAGCGCTGCAGCGCTGCTCTCCTCCGTCAGCTCGGAGATCGGAGCGCCGCATCAGCAGCACGGGCAACATTTGACTGGTAAATGAGGCCGTTGCATGCTTGAGAGCTCAGACGGCTGTCCGTGGCTGAAGAGGTGTCCTGTTTACACAAATGCAAACCTGCCGCTCTACGATGCGATTTAAACAAAAAATAACCAGCCGACCGCTTCGTCTACGAAAAACACGGACCTCGGACCTGCTCGGGCTTTACTCCGGGTTCCCAGTTTTGAAAGCACTTCCTGTTCCTGAGATGTTTTCAGAGCAAGAGCTCTGCGTTCACGACAAAACAAAGAGAGGCCAAGTTCGCCCTTTTGATCATCAGCTGCTGCTCCGCTCTGCAAGTTATTTAAACCGAGCGGCAAACGGCTGATAGCCGTAACCCGACGTAACCTGACAGGCGTGTCAATCAAACGGACACGCCCCCCCCCCCCCCCCCCCCCCCCCCCCGTCCCATCCCGTCTTTTTGAAGCTTTTTATCAAATTAATGATGGGATTATTTTTCAGATGGACTGCCAGAACACGAATAAGCTAACACCGCCGAGATAAGTGGCGGAGACATTTTATTGGCTTAGAATTTTATAAGACTAGTTGAATGGGGAGTCTGTGGAGTCGGAGGCTTTCTGGAGCCAAACTCTGGTGGCACTCGGTGGTATTGCACCATTTTTCACTCCCGGAAGTTCCGTCCACTTTTATGTAAAGTCTGTGATTTAAACGCCGGTTTTAAACGAGACACCTGCCGTCTTCCACCGACACTCAAAAAGATTCTTTACAACTTCTTCCGTCAGAAAATGTGATTGTTTTTTTTGTTTTTTTTTCATTCTGGACTGTGAGGAAGAAGGAAGTCTGTGGAAATATGGCACAAAGCAGAAAGCACGCACACACACACACACACACACACACACACACACAGACACACACACACACACACACGTGTTGGTAGGTTGCAGGCAGTTTGACCCCGTGTCTCTGAGATGTGCGGGGACGGAGGTCTCTCCGGGCTCCGTGCAGACAACATGTCTCCGAGCCGCCCCGCAGGGCTTCGGCTCTCGTCAGCGGTCGTAGCAGCTCTCTCGGCCCGGCCGCGTCCTTCAGCTCGACGGGCCTCGTTCACTGTCATGGCAACCAAGGTCGTTAAGTCGACGGCTGCTGGAATGTTTCGACAAAGCGACGGACGAACAGCGAAGTCACATTTTATAATGGTAATAAGAATAATGATAACGAGAGATCCAGAGGAGAACAGCACGTCTCCTGTCTTTCCATTTTGTCCGTCCATACGTCTGCTTTTCATCCATACGTCTGCTCTCCGTCCATGCTGTCTCTCCATACGTCTGCTGTCCGTCCATGCTGTCTCTCCATACGTCTGCTGTCCGTCCATGCTGTCTCTCCATACATCTGCTGTCTCTCCATACGTCTACTGTCCGTCCATGCAGTCTCTCCATACGTCTGCTGTCCGTCCATGCAGTCTCTCCATACATCTGCTGTCTCTCCATACGTCTACTGTCCGTCCATGCAGTCTCTCCATACGTCTGCTGTCCGTCCATGCAGTCTCTCCATACGTTTGCTGTCCGTCCATGCAGTCTCTCAATACGTCTCCTGTCCTTCCACGCGTCTGCTGTCCGTCCTGATCCGGTGACCGTCAGCGGTCTTATTTTATCCGCCGCGTCTCAGAGCAGCGGAGGACGGTGGAGGACCTCCTCTCGTCCCCCGGTCCTCTGTGAGTGGACTCCTCCTGAAGTCCACGGGGGCCAGACAGAGTCAGGGTCGGCCCGGATGACCCGTTACGTAACGGACTCTCTAAATATAGCCGTTGTGCCGCCCACCGCGTCGCCTTCAAAACGCTTTTGATACAAACGTATGGATTCATGTAGGAAGGTCCTGATCGGGTTTTATGTCCCCGATCCGAGTCCTTTTAATACCGAGTCCTGATCCGATGTGTTTCACGTCAGAATTCACAATTTAACACGAAAGTGAGTTGGATTGGTGAGTTGTTTTTTTTTCTTTTTTTTAGGGCATTGTCATGATAAAAGTCTTTAGTCCAATAACTCCCCCCCCCCCCTCCACTATCACTTCACCAAAGTCCTCCTAAAACTTGTTTTGTCATGTTAAAAGATTATAAATAAGACCAAAAATGATCCTTAAGTCCTCACTGGTATTAAGATGCATTTTATTATCATTCATTCATATCATTATCATTTTATCTCATCGCTCTGTTTTGATGCCGTGGTCCCTATTTAAAACTGCAGTATTTCATGTTTTCTTTACGTGTGACGACCTCACCGAGGATTAAAGACCCAGTTCGTTAAAAAAAAAAAAGAGAGAAGGAAATCTGAATTATTGATTCCTTTGTGTCGGTCGAAGATGGAACTTTGATGCCGAATCCCTGTTGATGGAGGCTCGTGACAGTCCTGCATTACAGTTTGATGATATGTGGATTATATTAATGCATGACTGTTGTAATAAGTTGACAGAGTAAATATTTGATGTCTTTCGCTGTTTTATTATTCACCAGATTTATCAGATCAGTTGACTTGCACAGATATGAGCCCATTTAAAACGATGAGTGGAGCGGCTTTGTTGTAGGACTGATGTGCTGAAACCTGATCAGAGACGTGATCTGTTTGAGCGGAGGATCGTTGACGAGTTGATTGGAAGTGTTTTATCAGCGTTGCATCAACGCCGCGCTGCTCCTGCTCTCTTTTCATTCTTCTTCTTCTTCTTCTTCTTCTTCTCCTCCTTCTCCTTCTTCGGCGTCATCTCCTCTCTCTTCCTTTCTCTCTCTTCTCTCTCTGTCTCACTCTCGCCTTGGCATTCTCCCGTCTCCATCTGTCAGACTTCTGGAATGGATGATGGAGAGTTGTGCGTTGCCTAGCAACTGCGGTTGCCACGGGAACCCCGGGCAGAACTGCTGCATTTGCTCGTCGACGGGGAGAAATGAAATTGATTAAAGGAGGAATGAAATAGGTGATGAGAGTCGGAGAGAGGAGGGCGGGGGCAGAGAGGACAAGAGCTCCCGTTTTCCCAGAATGCAGCGCTCTCCTCTCCCGGAGGCCAGGTTGTGTGCGTGCGTGTGTGTGTGTGTGTGTGTGTGTGTGTGTGTGTGTGTGTGTGTGTGTGTGTGTGTGTGTGTGTGTGTGTGTGTGTCAACAGACTGTACATGCCTGCAGTCCTCCTCACGTCTGTCCTTTTTTTTTTTTTTTTTTTTTTTTTCATCCACCGTGATTCACAGTGTTCACATCAGAGGCTTCTAAACACCAAATGTCCATGATCCTGCCGCCCCGCTTCTCTTTCTATCACTCACAACTCCGCCTTCACAATCAAACGTTGTACTTCAATGCTTATTATCGAAGAAAGTGATCACGTATTACTGGATGCTAAAATGAGTCGACACGCAGGTCAAGTTGTAAGAGGCTGCACTTTGATTTTGTGCGTACAGCCGGCCCCGCGTGCTGAATTAACAGGAATTAAACGGCATCGACAGCTCTTACTTTGAAAGGCTGACGTAGTCGTTGTATTCTATATTACAGTCACAGACTGTCTGTTCTGTGGAGCCGCTGCTGGAGGCCGCTCATTTTATTTCAGGGTGCAGCATCGCTATTGATTTTATAATCCGATTCTTATCTGTATTCATCCACAAATAGTTTCCAGCCCTTTTTTTTTTTTTTTTCCTGCATTAAAACGTTTACTGGGATTTTAGACGTCAAACTTCTCGGAGACAGACGCTGGAAGCGTTGGACGTTTGTCGTCTTTGCTTCATGAATTATTCGATCCGTGATCTGAACAGTCGCCTGTAAAACTTTATGTTGGACTTCCTGCTGATTGCTGCCGACTCGGTGCGCGAGCGTGTTCGACGGATGAACGCGGCTCCACGCAGTTCTTCAGCGTCACCGGACTTTTGTCTTCTGTTGTTTTGCCGTTTTCAGTTGTTGTTTTTTTCCCACCTTTTCAGCGTCAGACCCGCGTCGTGTTTCCCCCTCCCCCCCCCGGTCTAGGGCTTCTTTAAAGAGACACGTTCTCACTTCTGTAACCTCAGAAATGAGGCGTAACGAGTGGTGTCGACTTGTGACATTTGTTTTGTATCACACAGGAAACCAGAACTTTGTAGATGTAAATGGAGACGGAACGACCTCGGCTTTGAGGTTGACAGCTCGTTGTAGCGCTTAATGCTGATGGCCAGGGGGAGAGGGGGGGGGGGGGGGGGGGGGGGGTTGGCACACTTTAGCTGCCACTTCCTGGTTACTCGCACGGACTGTGCGAGTTCAAAACTGCTAGCCTCGCTGCCAGCTGCGAATGCTTACGCTAGCCAGCCCACCGTAGCTAATCTAAAACTGTCCCGTGGCGGTTAATTAGTCGGCAAAGCCAGCGAGCCCGAGTGCCATCGGGACAGTCGGCGCGTGAGGAGACGGCAACCGGACCGTTCAGGACGTCGGGTTTCACCGCGGATCTGTGACAGTCCCCCCTGTGTTTCGCAGGAGTGTAAAAGCTGCAGTGTGTTCAGCTCCGATAACAAGGCGTTTAAACAGCTCCGCTAAAACAGTTTGATCTCAGTCGATTGGTGTGAATTCGTGCTAAGAGGTCCGCCACAGTTGATTTATTTTGCCCCCCCGGGTGGGTGATCTTGCTATCGGCACGCCGTTGCTTTGACGTGAATTGATTTCACATTGGGAAGAAGAAAAAAAAAAAATCATTGATTTTGTTGTTGTTGTTGTTGTTGTTTATAAAGCTGGTGTGACTCACAGGCTCCGACAACACCGTCCTCCGGAGCCGGCGTTTAAAGAGTCACCCCGCCGGTTTTTTTCTCTTTTTTTAATAAAAAAAAAGAAAAGAAAAGATTTTAACACATCAAAGCGTGTCTGCAGGTGTCGGAGGGCGCCGCTGCACGTGTGGAAACTGGCTCCGTGAAGTCTGGGGAAGTTGCGAGTCCGCAAAGTGAAAGTGTCGGAGAAAGAAGCGTTGCATTGTGGGTAAAATGCAGTTGCCTCCGTGCTCAGGTCGGCTCGCTCAGGCGTTTCCTCTCGACAGTTACACAAACAGATGTCAGCTTTTCGCTTTGTTGCCCGCTTTAAATTGTTTCCCCTGACCCGTATTGCCCCTCCTCCTCCTCCTCCCTCCCCACCCCCTTCCCCTCCAGATTGTGGCAGATTGAAGGTGCCGGTTTGATCCAGTCTGTAGCGATGGGACGGTAGCGGTTCTGGTGTATTAGGTTGGATGCGGTGAAGCCGACTGGAGGCGGGCCCGAGCGCACACGCTCTCCATATGCTCTCACTCTTTTATTGTGTGTCTCGTCAGCTTGTAAAGCTCCCGTAGGAACCCGGCTTTCTGCGGATTGTTTTGTCTCGTCTTTTTTTTTTTTTTTTTCTTTTTCTTCTTCTCCTCCTCCTTTTTTTTTTCTTTCGTAAATGAGGGTGTTCATACGTCGCCGTTAGCTTCTCGCAAGCGTGTTCAGCTGGCGAGAACCAAACGCTGTCGAGCCTCTTGTAAACAGTCGCGGCTGATCCAGGACGAGACATCCGCTCCTCTTTTATTTGTTTTTAAGTTCTGCAAACAGTCCCGTGACGCCGCAGGGCGAAGGTGTCTTACGCAAGCCTCGCGCCTGCCTCGGCGGCTTCTCTGCGCCTTTCTATTCAAAGGGACGTGTAAACATGACGTTAATGTGATCTCAGAATCATAAAGGAAGTGGCTTTGCTATTAGCAGATGACTTTATTTACAGCGTGCAGAGCGTAACCCTGCAGAATCAGCTGAAATCTTCTGTTTCACTTTGATTACACCTGAAATAAGTAGTTAATATTCAGTTACCGATTGACAGAAAATGAATCGACTAATATTTTGATATTCAATATTCAATCGATTGATTGAATTGTTGTTTTTCAAAGGAAAATACGGGAAAAACAAATTCCCAATATTTACTCATTCCAACTTCCTCAGATACTTCTCTTTTTCATTTAGGGCAAATAAATGAATTGAACATGGAAAAATAAGTATTAGTTGCTGCCCGAAATGACAAAGAATTTAGTAAAGAAATGAAAATTCTTTAGACAATTGCGTCTCGATGGCTGCACGATTAATCGTATTAAAATCTAGATTCTTGTCGCTATAAGATCTCCTTCCTAAATGCCAAAGATTCTGCCGTAGTCTCATACGGGGACATCAGCTGCATCAAAACAAGCGCTCCTCCTCTCTCCCTCAACCAATAACAGCTCAGCGTTACACCATGTGATGCAGAGCAGCAGAGACCAGCAGTAAGGAGAATAAAACTTTTGTGTTTAGTAAAAGAAGACGGGAGACTGAACTGGACTGTTTTTCTGTTCAGATTCATGAAGCTGCTGCATTTAAAATAGGAGCGTTTTCCTTTCTGTCGTCCGAAGCCGATGCGGCGGTGTCGCACCCGCCCGTTGAGAACTGCATGCGGCTCATAGGACCGCGAGCAGCTGCAAGGAAAACTACCGGAAACTGTGATCATTCGACAAAGTATTAGTTTAAAAAAACAAAACAAAACAAACAAAAAAACGCTGTCTGGTCTCGTCAGCGATGATAAACTGTGCTGATAAAACCGTTTGTCGTGCCTCGTCACATTTTACCCAGTCGTCCAATCACAATGAAGGAGGGGGCGGGACACAAGCCACAAAGACCTCATATCATTTTTTTTTTTTTTCAAACTGTGTCCTGCTCATATAAAGCTCCTCCTGGAACCAGGCTCTGTCCAACAGTCGTCACAATATCTCATGAACCCGCAGAAACCCGCGGGTCCAAACCAACGCTTCTCCAAAGCGCTCCCTGCCGGACTACAGGGGCTCAGATTAGTTTTCTTCTCGGTCGGGTGAATAAGTGCACTAAACATTAATACTGAAAACAAACCGCGAGAATCGTGATCTCAGTTCTATTAAAATAAAAAAATAAATCGTGGTTCTACTTTTTTTTTTTTTTAGGTGAACCTCCTGAAAGTGCAGGATGGAAATCATTTTGAGTTGACTCGCGTATCAGCTGTGATTTGGACCCCGGTTAGCAGTGAATCGGAGCAACGTGGATGACCGGCTCGGCTCGCTCTACGCGGCGCCGCCAACTGTTGCCGTGTTTGCGCGGGTGGGCGGCAGACAGAGGTCGGCTGTCAGACGGAGCCGGCTCAGTATTTTTAGACAGTTCAGGTGATCTCGCTAATGAGACAAAGCTCAGAGGAACTCACGTCTGATTTGAGCTGGAGGTGTGCATGTGTGTCTCTCTCTCTCTCTCTCTCTCTCTCTCTGTGTGTGTGTGTGTGTGTGTGTGTGTGTGTGTGTGTGTGTGTGTGTCTCTCTCTTTCTCTCTCTCTCTGTGTGTGTCTTTGTGTGACTTCTGCGGAAGAGGCCATTTGTCGAATTAGCTGGGCAGTGTTGAAGTGTTCAGCGATTAAGGTTAATCCTTGAGTCTTGGTGATGTAAGGGCCGTCGTTTTTTTCCCCCCTCTCTCATAATACCTCTCTCGCACGTTTAGTTCTTGCTGTTGAAAAGCTGTGTGTGTGTGCGTGTGTGTGTGTTTTGGGAGGAGGAAGAGGGGGGTGGTGGTGGTGGTGGTGGTGGAGGGTTGTCAGTTGTCAGTAGCACCCATTCTGCAAACAAGGATGCCCTGTGCGCTGGGCCCGTGTGTACATACACGCCATGTGTGGACGCATGTGAGGCCGTTTCTTTGTGCGAGGCTCGGTGTCAGCGCCGCAGCGGAGGGGGAAATGATGCATCGCGTCTGGAGCGGAGATAAAGCGGAGATAAAGCGGAGGGGAAGAAGTGAGAACGGATGATAGCAGGCGAGAGGCCCAAAACAAATGGCTGCTCGTGCTGCTGCTGCTGCGAGCGCACTTCCAGCTGAATCAGACGCCACTAAATTCAAACAAAAGAGACTTAATAGAAGCTCAGAGGCTCATTTTTCTGTTTGTTCCGTGATAGATTTCGGGGAGCTAAACTGTTGCAGAGGCCTGTTTTTTTTTTTTGTGTGTGTGTGTGCGTGTCCAGAATCAGACCTTTAACACAAGCAAAGACTGCGTATATTTCAATAAGAAGTCTTTCTTTCTTTTCTTTTTTATATAAAGTACCACAATCGATTAACCGTCTGATTATCTTCCTGGTTTACCAGTTTTCTTAGAGCCAGACTTCTTTTTTTTTTTTTTTTTTATTTAAACCAACTCTCCAAAACCTGAAGATATTCACTTTATTATGACACAAGACGGACAAAAAAATACTCACAGTTGGAACCATTACTTGCATTTTTGCTTGAAAAGGTGTCATAAAGGATTGATTATCAAAGTCCAGGCAAGTCAAAACAATTAAAGAATTGGTAGATATCATTTCTTTAAGCAGAGGATGTCTGATAATATGAATTTACGTTGGTCTCAGTGGGTGAAATAAATACATAAAAAACACAATAGGCTTTGATCAATCATACTTAAAGGATTATCTGCTCATCAGTGGTCAGACACACCTTTTAAAACTCCCCAATGGAAATGCATACAGCATACAAACAAACCGGGACCCAAAACGGAGCCTTGTGGTACACCGTACAGTCTGCAGATGAGGAGGCGGGGTTGTCTTCTGTCCAATCAGAGAGCTAGAAGCAGAACCACAGCCTGAGTCTGTCTATTAGGAGACTGTGGTCGATGGGTCTAAAATCAAACGATATGCTGCATGATATCATTAAAATACAGGAAAATATTTAGTTATGGATTTTGAGAACATACAACTGCAACAGAAGAAGCGTTGTAGTTATTTTTTTTCTATGTCAGGGTAAAGGTAACTTCAAATATTCAGTAATAATGAAACAAACATTTCTCTTTAGTTTGTAAACAACAACAGTAAATTCAGATTGTGTATACAATATAATGACTTTCTGCTTTACTCATTATACATGTATCATACTTCCAGTCAAACGTATATTAATATATATTTCATTGTGAGTGATAAGATATCGATCTCGACTTCCACTTCCTGTTTGTACATCATTAGGAAATAATCTTTGTTTTGACTGCAGGTGAATCAGAGTTGTTTCTCAGATCGGAGCTTTCGGACAGACTCCTTTCTGCACAGGTTGCCGTGGTAACGAGGTAGCTACGCCGGCGACGCGGCATTTCCGACACGGAAGCAAAGTGACGGCAGGGGGTTTATTTGCGCGTCCGTCCACGGACTGTTGTCCTCGTTGTCTTCCATAGAGGCAAAAACGTCCACTCTGACTAGAATCGCATTTCCAACCGCCAAATGAGGGTTTTTGTTGTTGTTGTTGTTGTTTTCACTCTCCAGACGTCCTAAATTCACCTGGATACAACAAGAAGCTGATTTGTTCTGGCAGTCTGAACAAAGCTTTAGAGACGCGTCCCAGACATGTCCCAGGACGGTTAATCGGTAAACACTCGGATCACGTTGTCTTCCAGGACAATTGAGAAGGTTAGGGTGACCACCGTGTGATCCGTGTCAGGAAATGAGATCCTGTTAGCCGTCTATTTTTTGCTAATACCCGATGCTAATCGGCTAAAGCCACAAAGAGCATACGCAAACACCGAGCGTCATGCAACATGCCGCTCCTCGGCCCTCTTTGTCTGTCTCCGTCCCCTTCGGGGACGTCTTTGTGGTGACCGCCGGTGAGCACATGAGACATCGCCAGTGAAGGCGATGATGGCCCCCCACGGAGCGCCACAGTCTGCTGTAACATCTCTCTCTCTCCCTCTCTCTCTCTCTCTCTCTCTCTCTCTCTCTCTCCACACCCTTGTTCACACATAGCCGGTAGCCACGGAGGCAATTACCATGGCAACAACGGGTCTCCTCTTCTGCAAGCAAGCGTGGATACGTTTTTTTTTTTTTTATCCCCCACCCCTCCTCTTCTTCAGATAATGTTTCGTTGAGTGGAGATTTGACGACACGTCGTCAGATTTCTTTCTCCTCATTTGTTTGTGTGTGTGTGTGTGTGTGTGTGTGTGTGTGTGCGCGCGTGTGTGTGCGTGTGCGAAGAATTAGCGGCCCTAATAATAACAAAACACCCTCAGACGGTTATTTAGGCTGCTACAGTAAATGGAGCTGTTTCATGTGATGCGACAGTTGTTTTTACCTCCGTGTGTGTGTGTGTGTGTGTGTGTGTGTGTCTCTCTCTCTCTCTCTCTCTCTCTCTCTCTTTCTCTCACATGACCACTTCCTCCCGCCCCGCTTCTCATATCTGCCTCAGAAAGAGTTGTGAGCGTCTTTCTTTTGTACCAAGCAGTTTCTTCTTTAATTGTGATCACAGTCGTCATTGACAGCCGGATCCCCGGTAGTTTTCTACCTCTGCTTCCTTCATTCCACCGAACTGTTGAATACAACACGACTTGGAAGAACGTGACGTCAGCCGGCGAGAAAGTTTAGGTGTCGCTGATGGTCAAAAGAGACTCGTCTTGAGTATCTTCTGTATCTACAGTTGCACGTATGTTCCCTGACGCCGTGCACTACTTTGAAAAGTGTCAAACAAAACATTATAACATAAGATTTTCAGTAAACAAATCCAGTGCTTCCCCTTCGATTAGAAACCCCCCCCCGACTTCCTGTAAAAAAAACAACACGTCTAAGTGTAAACTAGTATGTGGCCGGACGCTGTGTGAAACTGGAGGGCTTTTAATTTGAAAAGACGCTCTTTGTAGGCCCCCCCACCCCGTTGGGGTCCACCTGTATATTTACGTTATTTCCCTAATTTACGAGCGAGCCGTTTTGTTTCCAGCTCGGTGTGAGAGTCGCTGCTGTGTTTGTGTCCTCTGGTCTCTGCGTGTCACATCAGTAGAGCATCTCCGGCTTGTCGCTGCCTCTCTTGACCGCTCCCTCCCGTCTCTTCTCCAGGCTTCCTCCTCTTCAAGGACTTCTGCATGAACGAGATCGACGAGGCCGTGCCGCAGCTCAAGTTCTACGAAGAAGTAAGTGTCCCCCTTTTGTTTGCGCGGGATTAGGAGGCATCATGGGATGGGCGGGAGATTAGGCCCTTGTAATCCCGCTCGGTGAGATTTGGCCCACCCAGGAAACGATTGCCGTGGCGGCGAGCTGACCCGTCTCTCTCTCTCTCTCTCTCTCTCTCTCTCTCTCTCTCTCTCTCTCTCTCTCTCTCCCCCTCTCCTGTTTCAGATTAAGGACTACGAGAAGCTGGACTCGGAGGAGGAGAGGCTGAGCCGCAGCCGGCAGATCTATGACGGCTACATCATGAAGGAGCTCCTGTCCTGTTCACATGTGAGGGTGCCGCACCTTCGCACCGATGCATTCTGGGTTGAGGCACATGGCGCGCGCACGCACACACACACACACACACACACACACACACACACACACACACACACACACACAGGCTGGGGAATAAAATCACCTACTAATACTCACTATTATTTTTTTTATTTTTTTTGTACTTGATTAAAATTCTTAAAAAAGAAAAGACTGAAATAATGTGAGAAATGTGATTTCTTAGATCCCCTTTAGTCCAAAAAGAATCCTACACGTCATTTAGCGACGGAGGAGTTTCGATTCTGTTTCAAGACTTTGTACGTAGTCGAGCCCGGAGGCATGATGGGAAAAAACCTCAAGTCCGTGTGTTTTGGAGGCTTCCCTAAAAGAGTCCGCATTCGACACAAACACAGAGTAACAGCATTTGTCCCGCAAGACAACAATCTGCGATGCAAAGCAAAGGCAGAGTGAAGGGAGGAAGTTCTTTTAAACGCACACGTGCGTGCGCACACACAGACACACACACACACACAGATATCAGCCGTGCTTTTGGAAGCAGCTGATGTCACGGAAAACAGAAGTGAAATCATGGGTGAAGCTGCATTTTGAATGAGCCTTCATTTTATCTCCTCTTCCTCCTCTTCTTCCTCCTCTCAGCCATTTTCTAAGAAAGCAGTGGACCACGTTCAGAGTCACCTGGCCAAGAAGCAGGTTCCCCCGACTCTCTTCCAGGTAAGACACGGCTCCACACGCGTGCACCAGCACACGCACAAGAAACACGGCTGTAGTTCATGACGACGCTCAGGTGGTACGAACATTTAGCCTCCCAGAAAAGTGTTCGTAGCTTCCAGATCTGAAAAATAAAGTCAATACATTTTTTTCCCCACCAGTTATCTCGGTGTTGTTAGTTAAAGTCACTCCTTCTTATTAGTTTTCTGGAGGTCCATCTGAAAATAAGCCTCAAAAAGACATGCTTTTTGGGAGAGGGGTCTGTTTGATTGACAGGCCTGTGGCGCAGTCAGGTTACAGCTATCGGTGGGCGGGACGCAGTATCGTCGGGTCTCCGATCAGATTCGAGTCAGATCCACCGCTCGCTCCTCCCCCAAGCTCGTCCAAATATGGTCACTTCCTGCTCCAAACCGCTCCGAACTAGCAAGATGGCGTCGGGACAGAATACGAACTCGACGTCACTGTTGGTCGCCGCTTGCTTCCAGGTCCAAACCGTCCCATGTGGTGCGTTCACTTGATCCTGCTCCTAAGAGATTCCCTAAAGTCGTGTGATTGGTTGGAAATAACTTTGTGTGACGTGATTGGTTGTTTCTTGTTCCCATGTGGAGTTTATTCCGCGTCGGATCCCTGTCCGGTGCGCCTCGCCGACTCCATCTTTATTTTTACCACCGCATTCGTCCTGACGGTGATTAAAACCTTTAGCGTTAAGAAGCTGAAATTTCCTCCCAGGAAACTGAAATAATGAGCAACATGGGACAGGAGCAGTCTTTTAGCTCGTTAAATCTAATCAACAACTTCCTGTTTTAGACTCCAACATGGCCGCTCATTGTGTTCCCCAGTGTTCCCCTGCACGTCCTCTTAGTCCTCAGGTTTGAAGACCTGATCCGGATCGTAGAGGCCAGTTTTACAAAGACGTGAAAGTTTGTAGTCGTCAAATGGACTTTAGGAGTCTCGGGATCCAGTCACACGCACACGCACACACATACGTCTGCAGGGAGATTATTCTTTTTTATCGGGCCGTTGCCGTGATGGCGGAGAGCAGACAGTGATGCGCTGCAGAGCACTGAGCTGCTGTTTATATACGTGTGTGTGTGTGTGTGTGTGTGTGTGTGTGTGTGTGTGTGTGTGTGTGTGTGCGTGCGTGCGTGTGCGTGCGCGTGTGTGTGTGTCCTTCTGCAGCCGTACATAGTGGAGATCTGCGACAGCCTGAGAGGGAAGATCTTCCAGAAGTTCATCGAGAGGTGAGGAGGAGTTGATGGAGGAGGAGGAGGAGTTTCACTATTCTTCTACCTCATACTGTAAACTCATATTAAACCGTGTGTGTGTGTCCCTCAGTGATAAATTCACGCGTTTCTGCCAGTGGAAGAACGTGGAGCTCAACATCCACGTGAGTACCAGCGTTTAAAGTCACTGGAACTCCACTTCCCAGAATGCTTTAGGCTGTATTTGTTTAAATTTTTCACATTAAAAGTAGCCGATTTATCCGTCGTCACTTCCCGTCCGCAGGGTACCCGATGCTGTTCAGACAGCTGAAACCGGATCAGTGATTCAACGGGGAAACTCAAAAAAATACGATTATTCTTAAGGAGGTTCAGCATGTAATATAAAGACCCGAAAAGGATCTGAAACAACCAGACAAATCCAACAGAAATGTCAAACTTTTTATTTTGAAGTCTACAGAACATTTAACACGGTTAAAGAAAAGTGCCTTTTTATGTCATTGTGTTTTTCAGCCCACTTTGTCGCACTTGTTTTGATTTTCTTGTTTTTAGCAGTGCATGAAGCGTTGCAGATTTTTATTTTTTTTAAAAATTGCGCGGCTTTGGATCGCGTGGGTCCCGATTCTGACCCCCTGATCTAAACGACGTGTCCCTCCTTCTGTCTTATGTCCTCGCCGATGCGCCGCTCTCCTCCCCTCAGCTCACCATGAACGACTTCAGCGTTCATCGGATCATCGGCAGGGGCGGCTTCGGAGAGGTGTACGGCTGCAGGAAGGCCGACACGGGGAAGATGTAAGGAAAAATAATTTTAAAAAAAAAAGATTATAAAAGGAGCGATGCTGTGACCCGCCTGCGTGTGACACGCGTGTGCTCTGAACGTTCAGGTACGCCATGAAGTGTCTGGACAAGAAGAGGATCAAGATGAAGCAGGGCGAGACGCTGGCGCTCAACGAGAGGATCATGCTGTCGTTAGTCAGCACGGGGGTGAGTGGCGCGTCACGGCTGGACCGATCAGACGAGCTTTTATTCAGTCCCTCCAGGAATTGCGCTGACCTTTTTTTTTTGTGGGGGGGGGGGGTGCAGATACAAAATTTTTTTTATTTTGGGGCGGATTTCTGCAAAAATTCACGATGTAAATTTCGGAGTTTAAAGTGAGGTTTTTTTTTGCGTAATATTGCAGGAATTAGAAAAAGCTCAAAGAAAAATGCATTTTTGAAGCACTTCCTGATAAAGGAATAAATATGTAATCACTTCCTGTGATGATAATCATGCCGCACGTCACAGAAATATTTCAGTCCTAATCTTTTTTTTTTTTCTTTTTTCTTTTGTTGATTTATTGAACTTGGACAACCGTGTGGCTAAAAGTTACGAAACAAAATCATAAAAGCTCCGTATCTTTCCAGAACAGGCAGCCTGTGACTGTGACGTAGAAACAACGACTACATCAGCCTTTCAAAATAAGAGCTTTGGATGTTGTTTAATTGTATGCACAAAAACAAAGTGCAGTCACTTACGACTTGACGTGCCTATAGAATTATTCTAGCATCCAGTAATATGGGATCACTTCCTTTTGATGATAAGCATTTCATTTGAAAATGTTATTGTGAGGCCACATTTTCTGCAAACCGGCACTTCCTGTTTTTCCGCTCATTCTGGTTTCCTCCGGTTTGTTTTGGGTAATGAGAGAAGAGGTGGAGTCATTTGTGTTAATAAAGCGAGTTCTGTCTGAAAAGATTTACTTTATGTAGTGAATACTTTCAGCACAGCTTCCGCTGGTGGCATGTTTTGCGGAAAGTTCTCTGGCATTTAAAAAGATTTGCAAGCTCCCGGGAGCTTGTGGGGAGTTTTGCTTGAATTTGCGTTGATTATTGCGTTCTGCCGGAGGGACTGTTTCTCCAGTATTTTCACTGCAGCTGCAGAAGACGGAACCTTTCAAAGTAAAACGTGACGTGTTCAGAGGAAGGAGGTTTAATAGTGGAATAAAGTCCACACATCCCACCTCATAAAATCCCTGTCTGATAACATTACGAGTCCACGTATCTTAAACTAGTTTACATGTAAAGTAACGACGTCGGTCAAATACATGCGCTTGAAAGGGAGCAGAAATATGTCTTTTTTTTTTTTTTTAGATAAACTTTAGTAATATGTTCTAGTAAGAAATGATTGACTGTTTCATTCATAATTAACATCATTAAAACTTCCTGTTGCTACAGTTGGTTGATTTTTTTTTCTGTCTTACTTTATTCTCCCAGTAATCATGTAACGACCACTCAGATTGCTCTGGTGACCCTTGGAGGGGCCAGACCTCTAGTTTGGGAAACCGCAGGACTAAAACTATCAAACTGAATATTAAAGTGCTGAAGTTCAAAGCAGCTGGAGCAGTAGAAATTCTGTTTACACTAAATATAGTCGGGTACAATCAGATCTGTAGATGTTTTACTGCACAAGGACTTTTTAAAATGTATTCTAGATACAAGAAAAGAAACAAAAAAGGACCAGCTTGAAGATGATAATCAATAACGACGAAGAACTCGTTGTGTCTCCGCAGGACTGCCCGTTCATCGTGTGCATGACGTATGCCTTCCACACCCCCGACAAGCTCTGCTTCATCCTGGACCTCATGAACGGTAGGACGCACACGCGCAAACACACACACACACACACACACATTACACACACTACACATTACACTTCTCTCGGACACGAAGGGATCTACCCGGGACGAGCTCATTCTAACGCCCTCTATGTTGTGTGTGCGTGTGTGTGTGTGTGTGTGTGTGTGTGTGTGTGTGTGTGTGTGTGTGTGTGTGTGTGTGTGCGCGCGTGCGTGCATGCGTGTGCGTGCGCTCGTCCAGGCGGCGACCTGCACTACCACCTGTCCCAGCACGGCGTGTTCAGCGAGAAGGAGATGCGCTTCTACGCGGCGGAGATCATCCTGGGTCTGGAGCACATGCACAACCGCTTCGTGGTCTACAGAGACCTCAAGGTAGAGACGGGGTTTCCTCTAGGTCTCTGCAGGGGCTAAGGGCGGTGGCGCATATTTGAAAAAAAAAAACTGTTTTTCATGTAATTCTGCACTGAGAATACTTATTTAAAAAATGGCAAACACTGTTAAAACAAAGCTTCGTCGTTAAACGGCTTCTTTTGATCTATTTGGTTTTTTGTGTGTTAATTGTCGACATTTCCTACTTTTGCGCTGCGGCCGGCTGTGTTTTAGTCATTCAGGGAGAGATTATGCAGGTTACTCACGGAGGCCACTGCTGTGCGCTGCGTTCAAGGAACACGCTGGACTCCAATCTCTCTCTGTGGGGTTCATCACTACGAGCGGAATTTTTTTTATTATTTTTTTCACCTACTTTTGATTAAAAAAAAAATATATATTGAGAAGTTGCAGCTGGAACTCTTTAAACGAGGCTTAATCCGCCTCGTAAAATAGTCCCAAACAGTTGCCCCCTGTTTGAAAACTGAAACCTCGTATCCGTGAGGAAGAACTATTCATGGGTTTCGTCAATAAAAATATAGATTCCCACCAGACTTTGAGCTTCAATCTGTTTCCGTTTATAAAAAAAAAATAAAAAAAATCCCCCTCTGGAGCAGCGGCCGCCTTTGTTGGTTTGATGTTCGGAGACGTCGCCCGAGCCGTCTCCAGATTTCGGCCCCGTTCTCTAACCGTCCTCTGTGTTTCCTCCCCGCCGTCCCTGTTTGGACTGCCTGCCATAATAACGGATATATTGTTTTGCTGGAAGTCAGCGAAGCAGTTTTTTTTTAGTGTTTGGTAAACACTCGACGCTCGAGGTAGTCGGAAGGAAACGCGGAAAGTTCAGAGAAACGTCACGCCGAGTCGTGAATCAGGCAGTTGTTCTGATCTCCTCTTCATCATCCTGATCACCCTCTTCATCACTGTGTGTTTGTGTGTGTGTGTGTGTGTGTCGTCCCGCAGCCGGCGAACATCCTGCTGGATGAACACGGTCATGTCCGTATCTCCGACCTCGGCCTGGCCTGCGACTTCTCCAAGAAGAAGCCCCACGCCAGCGTGTAAGTTCTCCCGTCTGTTTTTATTTTTTTATTATTATTATTATTATATTCGATATTTTTGCCCTGGACATGCTGCTGTAACATAAATAAATGTTAGAAATAAAACGTCGACCAGAGGAGGTCTTCATCGTTCGTCGACTCACCCCCGTCCCGCCAGGACGCGACTCGAGGGGGCGGCCCGTACGAACGGCGCCCCCCCCCGCGGTATTAACGCGAGCTTTTCAGCTTTTCTTGCAGGTCGCCCGAGCGGCGCTCTCTCTCGAAGATAGTTTATTAACGAGAGGACTCCTCGCTCTGTAACGTCTGCGGTGCGACAGCGGAGCCTCTCCTCCGGGGAGACCGTCCCGCCGCGACTCGTCCTCCCGTCAGATCGATATTTGGAGCTCGTTAATCTCGCGGCTGCGACTTTAGACAACAACCAAAAAAAAAAATCTGCGCTTTTTATTTATTTGTTAGATTATTTTTCAATCACTAATGTTTATAGGACTTTTTTATTTTTTTTAAAAATAAAAAATTGCACACTTCAGTGAAAAATATTCCGTTTTTTGAATATTTTTCAGCTTCGTTCGTGTTTATTAATTTAGCTGCAACTTAAAAAAAAAAAAAAA
This sequence comes from Embiotoca jacksoni, assembly GCF_022577435.1. Classification (NCBI taxonomy): domain Eukaryota; kingdom Metazoa; phylum Chordata; class Actinopteri; family Embiotocidae; genus Embiotoca; species Embiotoca jacksoni. The sequence continues at coordinate 11,412,215 of NW_027185230.1, read as the reverse complement.
ATCATCTTTCTTTACTTTCTTTGCAAAACTACAAAAGCGAAACCTAATGAGCTGCAAATAAACGATTTTGAAAGAACCAGAAGTTCAATCGTGTCATTTTCATTTCCTCTCGTTAAAATCGGCAGTTTCACCTCCCGCACGTGTTAATAAATGGGATATAAATAAGTAACCGAGAGGAAAACAAAAGTCCGCCGGTGATCACATGGGTTTTCCTGCAGCCTGTCGCTGAACAGCTTAATTCCAAGAAGAGATGTATTTTAAACCTCCTCCTCCTCCTCCGAAGTGTGTTTGACCTGACCCTGTGTGTGTGTGTGTGTGTGTGTGTGTGTGTGTGTGTGCGTGTGTGTGTGTGTCACACAGTGGTACCCATGGCTACATGGCTCCGGAGGTCCTCCAGAAGGGCACGGCGTACGACAGCAGCGCCGACTGGTTCTCCTTAGGCTGCATGCTCTTCAAGCTCCTCCGAGGGTGAGTGGCTCCGTCTCGTCTCGTCTCTTCTCTTCTCGCCTTCCTCTCATCTTTCCTCTCTTTGCTCCCGTTGCGTCCTCCACTTCCTGTCGGCTTTCAAAACCTCTCTCGCTGCTCTTGAATCGGCCCGCTGCCCCTCCTCTGCGTCATCTCTGCGGTGTGTTTGATCTGTCTCGCGCGCGTGTGTGTGTGTGTGTGTGTGTGTGTGTGTGTGTGTGTGTGTGTGTGTGTGTGTGTGCGTGCGCGCGCGCGCGTATGTTTGATCTGGAGTGTGTAAATGCCAGAGGTCTGGGCCCAGTAGGTCAGAAATCAGGTAAAAAAAAGAGAGCGAGGTGTGTGTGTGTGTGTGTGTGTGTGTGTGTGTGTGTGTGTGTGTGTGCCCGGACGCCAGGCAGGCAGAGAGAGAGACAAGTGTGTGTGACGTGTCCTTCATTTGATGTCTGCATCGGTGTGTTTGAACACTTTATAGAGGAGGAGTGTGTCGGGCCTTTGGTGAAAAGGTCCGCTGCACATTTCAACACTCGAATTCTCCATCTGCTGCGAGACACTTGTTTTCATACAAACAAACATTTCAGTCTCATCAATTCTGTTAACAGGATCACAACATTTTTTTTTTTTTTTTTTTTTTTCTAATCTCCATCAGACGGTTTCCTCTCTCACTATAAAATATATTATACTGTCGAGATGCAGCGACACCTCCGATTTAAACGTCGTAAGATTTGTCTTAAATTATGTGATGTTTAAAGGAAGTACAGATAAACTAACACTGGAGTCTGGATGGAGTTAGCCTAGCTTAGCATAAAGACTGGAAGCAGAAACTTCAAAGCTCTCAGGTTGTTTTTAATTTATGTTCATAGATCAGTTCACCGGTCCAGATAGAACGTGTTCATCAGTCTTTCTTAACTTTAGACGGAATCGCTGTTTCTTCCCGTTTTCAGTTTTTATGCAACGCTAACCACTAGGCGCTATAAATACTGTAAAAGTGTCCGCAGAAAAAATGCACTCGGTCCGTATTTAGCAACTCTGCTGTTTGGGCTTCCTGAAAGTCTGTGATGTCACAAAGTCGCGCTGTCCGACCTTTTAATGGGGGAAGAAACGTCAAAGGGGATCATCGTGACGTGACGTTGAGCTAGCAAAGTTCCAATGAAAACCTGCGATTGGCCGAGAGGCGTGTCGGTCAGAAAAGAGTCAGCCAATCGGACGAGAGCGTCGTCGATATCGATGAGAATTAAACACACGGACACAAAACAGCCTGTTGTTGCAGAGAGAAGCTTCAAAGTGGAGATGTAAAACAACACTCAAGATGTTTTTACGTCTTAAAACTACAAAACTATCTTCTTCTAAATAAGAAGAAAATAAAACACCCGGTAAAGTGTGAAATATGGACCTTTAATAGACACGAAGCGGATTCACGTTCCCTTTTCAGATCTGCTCCGAGCGCAAGCGATCCAATCTTCTGAGCGTCTTCTTGTGTAACTCGATATAATGAACCGGATCGATGGCGCAACTTTCACTCAGTTTTTCTTCCTGGAAATTGAACCGTTACCCAGACGACCAATCACGTCCCTCCAGCAGAATGAATCCAGCGGTCCAAAACGGCTCCCCAGTCGGCTTCATTTCTCCGGTCACACCCTTTAAAGTTCAGACTGTGATTTATCGATCAGCCCCCTCCCCGCTCTATATCTATATCTATATCTATAGACATAGATATAAAGAAAAATTGCTTTACGGTAACAATCTGTAGTTTTCATGCAGTTTAGAGGGGGGAGACAGTGACACTTGTTTTTTTTGTAGCTATAGTTTACAGATTTACTCTAAATGCCTCTCATTCTAGTTCAAGACACAACAATTTACCGACGTTCCATAAACACCTCACTCAGAAGCTATTACTTAGACGCCACAGCTTTACAAAATTTGTTTTAACCAAAACAGAAAATGACTTTATGGTCCGAATGCGTACTATTCGTGCAGATTAGAGGGGGAGAGTGTGACGCAGGTTATTGTTTGTAGCTACAGTTTACAGATGTCCCCTAAACGCCTCGCGTGCTCTCGGTAGACGCTAACGGTGAGATCCGCTCCTGCGTAGCTGCAGCTAACGTTAGCCTCAGTACTGAAACTTGTCCAAACCATCGGAGCGGTGAGCATTAAAATAGTTTTCTAAAAAGGCCCCCAGTTTCCTGCGTTCTCCTCCAGCAGTGGATGCGAACACTCTCATCATCATCATCCTCAAGCTCGAGCTGCAGGTGGCTAATTAGACCGAGGAAGATCTGGGTCATTTCAAATGAGCATCTCTTGATTTCGAAGTCACGATATCTCCACTTCACTTTTTAAACAAGATGGATGAGTGTCGTTTTCTTCTTCTTCTTCTTTTTCTTCCTCTTCCTCTCCACCAGTGTCCATTATCATTATCGTCATCTCTCTCTCTCTCTCTCTCTCTCTCCCCCCCGTTTCAGGCACAGTCCCTTCAGACAGCACAAGACCAAAGACAAACACGAGATCGACCGCATGACGCTCACCATGGTAAGACACGCGTGTCAACACGCCGTTACAGCGCACACGCGAGTCTTTGCTCGGCTCCGAACGCACGGGTTAGGCGTGTGTTTACCTGACGGGTGATACCAAACGCACACAAATGTTGCCGCCCCTTTGCATACTGCAGTGTGTGTGTGTGTGTGTGTGTGTGTGTGTGTGTGTGTGTGTGTGTGTGTGTGTGTGTGTGTGTGTGTGTGTGAACAAACACACACACACACATCAGGCAAGTCAGTTAAGACGAAGCCGCGAGAGCATCAATGCATATCTGCGTGTGTGTGTCGTTTCAGTTTGGAGCAGATGGAGGGTTGTAGCTTTTTTTTTTTTTTTCTTAACCGGGTGATTTTAAAGGAGGTTCTGTTCTCATTTTTAATTTTTTAATTTTTTTTTTATTTATTGTTTTGTAGTTTCGGCCTTCGTTTGTCTTTGAGAAACGTTTTAGTCGCCACGGTAACAGCCGGTGAACGGCAGCATCGCTGCAGTGAAGTCAGAGCGTACGGGAAGTAGATGGAGCTGACTGACCGGGAGGAAAAATATTACGAATAATCTAACACTGGGACGAGTTTTGATAAACGAAACCGCAGCCTCATTTGTGTTTTTATTTTTTAGATGTTTTTGCATTCATTGAGGATTTGATGTTTTTCGTTGTCGTTCTGTCCTCGCTGATATCAAACAAAATATTTTGTTTGTCGAAACCTTCTGCGGTTAAATTACAGCAACATATTTTGGACAAAACAGTGAATTGATTAAAAAAAAAAAATGATTAGCAGATTTATGGATAATCAGTTTTTAGTGCATTCCAGGGAATTCTAGTGAACCTAAAGGAAGCAGCGAAGAGCACATTTCAGCTGGGACCGAAATAACTACCTCGTAATTAAAAAAGAGTCATTGATTAATGATCCGTCTCTACGGATCCGATTTATTTAATTATTTTCTTGGTCGTAATAAACAGAATATTTTTCTGGGTTTTGACTGAATTAACAGCCGTTTCCAGAGAACAGCGGTTACCGATAGTAACCCCGATGTTGGTTTGGTGCTCTGGACCCATTTCAGTCCAAACGAGAGAGAGGGCCGGTGTTCGATGTCAGGCCTTAACCAGACGACATTAATCATGTCAAATCAGTTTTATTTAATAAGGTGCGGCACATTTAAAGACAACATATGTCGACCAAAAAGCAGAATTGAAACCAAGCAGCGACCGACAGTATTTTGGAGCCAGAAGTGACCATATTTGGACGATCTTGACACACCATGCCCCGCCCGCCTGTAGGAGAAACCTGACTGCACCACAGGCCTGTCAATCAAACGGACACTCTCCGCAAATATACCGCTTTTTAAAGCCTAATAAACATTTCCTGACTTTGAATGGGAGACTATTGGAGCCGGAGGTTTTTGTGAAGCCAGCCCCTAGTGGCCCTCAGTGGTATTACACTTTAATGCTTCACTTTTCAAACCCAGAAACTACTTTTACGAACAGTCTGTGTTTTTTATTTTTTTGGGGAGGAAGAGGAGGGAGGGGTCTTTTACAGAAGTTTTGTTGGGACGAACCCAGCAGCCAAAACTACAAGAGCAAAATTCCAGCTGTTTTTAGCAGCTGTCCCTCTGCTGGAAGCTCCGCCCACTTTTATATAAAGCCTGCGGTTAAAACACAGCAGATTCCGAGTTCAAACAATTAACGCAAAACAGCACCTGGAGGTAAACATGAGCTCTCGTCATTACTGTTAAAACACCGTGTACAGCGTGTCGTCGGAGGAATATGCTGCTCGGCCGTTCGATGTCAGGGGTCAGATTCAGCTGACACTCGGGATGAATTGAGTCCATTGAGCTCCCCCCCCGCCCACGGCAACCCCCATCTGCTCCCCCCCCGCCCACGGCAACCCCCATCCTTCCCCCCGGCGTCGAGCGGCGACCGCGTTTTCGCGCCGACAAACGTGAAAAGTGAATCTTTGGCGCGGCTTCGCTCCTCATCTCGCCGCTCGCCAGCAGCAGCAGCCGTCGTCGTCCATCACCGTGGCGACCGTCCAAATCTCTATGTTTGTCAGGACATGAAGCAATCGAGAGGGAAAACTGCTCCCTCCCTCCCACACACTCACACACACTCAGGCCTTGTTTGGCCGAGCAGGACCTCTGAACAGGGAAAGTATGATCTTTCATATCACAATAAATCCAGATTAGGGTCTTAATCCAGCCACTTAATCTGGTTTATCCACATAATCCTCATCTGTGTGTGTGTGTGTGTGTGTGTGTGAGAGGGGGTGGTGTGTGCGTGTGTGTGTGTGTGTGCGTGCGTGGTGGGGGAGGAGGTGAGGCTGCGATTCGGCGCCCAAACAGGCTAAAAATACTTCCCTATATGTCTTTAGTGTTTATTAAAGCTGATGAATGGTTTCGGTTACATAAACACGATGGAAGCAGAGAGCCGGACGGGAAGAGACGGATGGAGCGGATCCCAGAAGATGGCACTTCTGCTCCCTGACGTGTTCAGCGCGCAGCCTCTGAGCGAAGACAGTCGGCGTGACAAAAATAAATAATAAAAAAATAAAAAGAGTACAGGGCGGAGGGTTTTCAAGCCGAGGGCCGCGGTCCCCGTGAGAGCCGTAGGGAGGAGCGCGAGGGGAGGGAGGGGGGAGACAGCTGCTAGAAACAGCTGGAAGTTTGTTCTTGTATTTTCTCGGCTGCTGTTTTTTTTTTATTTTTTTTTATTTTTTTTTTTTGGTCTCGGCTCAATGCAACTTCACTCAGGCCGTTTATAAAAGTGGAAGTCGCTTCCTCGTCTGTAAAATGAGGCCCTTCCGCTTGCAATACCAGCTCGTTGTCGGACCTAGTCTGTACTGAAGTATTTGCTGCCTGCGATGTTGTAACTCCTCTTCCTCCTCTCCCTCCCGGTTTCCTGTCAGAACGTGGAGCTGCCCGACTCGTTCACCGCCGAGCTCAAAGACCTGCTGGAGGGGCTGCTGCAGAGAGACGTCTCCAAGAGGCTGGGCTGCCAGGGCCGGGGGTACGGCGCGCACGCACTCACACGCGCACACACACACACACACACACACACACACACCCACACCAACCTGGGCTGCTGGGTGGTGCAGTTTGTGTCTCGGTGAGGCCGGAGTCGGTCGGGTGATCCGATAGACGCAGAGTTCACCTGTTCTTCCGTCGGTCGGATGATCTCGGTCCGTCTGACCGCAGCTTTGCTGAATGTGGAGAACACTGACACCTGGTGGAGGAGGGAGGAATGACACCCGAGTGACAACCCCTCCCCCTCTCTGTCTGTCTCTGCCCCCCCCCCCTTTCTCCTGTCTCTGTCTCTGATGTCCTCCTCAACCCCTCTCCCTCCGTGCCCCCTCCACCCACTCGCCCCGCCCTCTTTCTCTCTGTCCATCTCTGTCTCTGTATCCTTCTGTCCCTCCCTCCATGTCTCCCTCCCCGTCTCTATGTCTCTGTCCCCCCTCTGTCTCTCTCTATACCTTGCTATCCCTCTCCGTCCTTCTCTGCCCCCCCTCCCCCCCCCCCCACCCTCTCCCCTTTTTTAGAGCCCCGGAGGTGAAGGAGCATCAGTTCTTCAAAGGCATCGACTGGCAGCAGGTGTACCTGCAGAAGGTGAGCTCTTTGTCCTCCATCAGTCACATGTCTCCCCGTCGCGCCTTTGTTCTCCCGGATAGAACCACAGTTTGTTCCTCTGTTGCGACTGCAGAGGAGAACCGTCTCCTTTATTTCACGTCTAACAGTCACACAGTCCGAGTTCACGATGCATCAGCGACTGTTCATGGAGGCTTCTGGTTCTTTTCTCATTAAAACTTTAATGTTTTGTTTTTTGGGGGCTCAAATGAAACGGGTATTTTGTCAACAAATCATGTGCACATTACAAAATTTAAAACCTAATAAATGCGTCTATTCGAATGACAAAAAGCCTGTTCACAGATTGGTGTCTTTTAAGGCTGTTTGATTTCAAGAATTTTATTCAGTTTGTCATTTTTTAAAAGGCGGCAAAACGCAATATGTGTTATCAGGGTGTGATTTTTCAGATTTAAAGGCACAGACCAGTTTTTTTAACTAAACAATTTATTGGTTCAGTTTATGATTCTTGTCAGTATTTCTGCTGATGTTGATGTCAAGACTGATTGATTGATCTAAATATTTAGATATTTAAATATACACGTGTGTAAACCAGCCAACACAACATGTGTTATTAGGGCGTGTTTTTAAATTTAAAGGGGAAGACCATTGTTTTTTGTTTTTTTTCCCACTGTCAGTATTTCTACAGATGTTAATGTTCTTTTTAAGACTCATTGATCCAAATCATTTGTGTAAAACATCCAACACGTGTATTATCTGTGTGTGGGTATTAATATTTAAAGGGCCAGTCCAGTGTTTACATACAAACAGCATCTCTATATCATAAAACCTCACATTTAAAGGAGAAAATAACATTTTCTGTGTGTAGTTTGATATTAAACGACTGCTGCATCTTAATAAGGCAGCGGACAGATCGTCCCAAATGTTGCTCTTTAGTTTTACGGCTTTTTAATTTTTTTTTCTATTTACTTTTTTTTAACAATGAGGTCTGGTTCACTGCCAGAGTGTTTGTGAACGCCCCCCCCCCCCCATTGCTGGAGTTAAAGTCATCAGCTTGTTTTTAACACGATGCCGATCGAAACAAGTCCCGACGTTTTCATTTTGTTTTCCACACTTCAGATATTTTTCCGGTATTTTCAAACTGAACGTCCTTGGATGCGTCCCGTTGCCGCCGGAGCTCACAGGAAGTTGTCTTCGTGGTCTGAAAAAGCAAAACAAATCAGCTCACTCCTGAAACCCGAGCTCATGTAGAAACCCGTTAAAGTGCATTTTATTCTTAATTGGTGCATTAGCTTTGTTTGGCAAAGCAGTGAAAGCTTTTTACGTCAAAATTGTGACCTCAGCCCTCCAGACGTTACCCCACCACTTAATTCTTTTATTTGCTCATTTGTTTTTAATTCGATCCATTTGCATCCTTCGGCATATTTTTCAAACCAACATTTGAAATCCGGTATTTTCGCCTGCGGCTCTTCTTCGGCTGTTCAGAACGACAAACATGGCCCCCCGTCCTCCGTGCTCTTACGTCGGGAGCCGCGTGTTAAATCCTCAGGAAATCAAACATCGATCGGTCGTCATTAAACTCGCGGTTTTTTGACGGCACCGTGTCCGGATTCGTGTGAATCCGAAGAATCTCTGTAGAAATCTGTAACGGTCGTTTTTGTTTGAAATATATATTTCAGACATAAAGTCTTCGTAGTTCCTGGTGCTGGACGCAGCCGCATTAGTTATTAGTCCGCTGCGGTTACTGTTGCCATGGTTACCCCCCCATCACTTAAGGGGAAGCACAGCCTCCGGGACTGTCGCCTGCTTCCTTCCTCCTTGTTTCTACTTGTTTCTCTGCTTCCTCTCTGATCACCAACCCCTTCTCTGTCCTCCCCCGTCCCTCCCCCCAGTACTCCCCTCCTTTAATCCCTCCCAGGGGAGAGGTGAACGCTGCAGATGCTTTCGACATCGGCTCTTTTGATGAAGAGGACACGAAGGGCATCAAGGTAAAAAAAAAAACAACAGCACAACTCTCGCACGTTGCATTTATCACGCGCCGATTCAGCGAAGAAAATTGAAGGTCTGGACTTCTGGTCGTTGGTAAAATCTTTCGTTTTATCCACCAGAACAACCAGTTTGCATGTTGTCAAAGACGTCAGGTGTTTAATGGGCCTCCTAAAAAAATAAAATCAATCAGCGCTTCAAGCTCCGCCCCTTGAACCTCCAGGTAGTCCGTCCGTCCCCACCGTCCACCTGACCGGAGGCCGTGTCCTTTAAGCTCCATTTTGGACCCGTGCGGTTGAAACACTTCCAGCTTGTTTACTTGCGGCTTCTCCGAGAGCTGCGCACTCCTCCTTCATTAACGTTAATGCAGCTGCAGCTGCGATTTATTCATCCTCCGGCGCTTTCGCTGCGGAGAAGTAAAAAGGCGGCGAGCCTTTGTTTACATTTCCCCAGACGGCGCTGGTCATTAACACCAGAGCGATAATCGAAACGACCGCCGGAGCTCCACTTCCCCCGGCAGCGATTCAGCCAACACACAGAATAACTGCTGCCGTCTGAGAGGGAGAAAACAAACATGCGTTCGTGCTCGGTTTAATGTTTATTTATTAGAAACTCCATCTCCACAAACTGCAGAAGGACCATAAACTTAAATGAACTTCTCCAAACAAACCGGAATGTTCGAACCGTTGAGTCGGACTGCAGAGGTTCAGCCGAGTGGAGATAATAAACTGTCAGATTTTAAATCCTGTCTCCTATTTTTTTTTTTGTATAGTTTAGTTCCCACGGGTCAGAAAATATCAGGGAATATTAAAAACTCTTTTCCAGGCAGGGGACTGGGAATGTAAACATGTAATATCAGGGAATCGTTTATGGCACTTTTAAATTGAAATATAATATTTTATTATAAATAAAAAATGATTATAGATCTACAGTTAAGCCCCAAAATGATTCATACCCGTCAAATCTTCACATCTAGTGAATTGTTTATTTGACCGGCAGCTTCCATCGTCTGTAAGTGACTTAAACAAGTGACAAAACATAGGAAGACATTTTGTGAGATGTTAATAATAAATCCTAAAAGCTATTTCCATGGTCTTTTTTTTTTTTTTTTATGTATATACACTTTTTACTATTATGTCAAAAATTCTCTGCGTTCTCATCAACTATACATGATGGTATTTTTCGTAGAAATGTAAAAAAAAAAATAAAAAAAGTTCATGTTTTGTATCTCAAGCACAGATGTCTCAGCTTCCACTCGGTTCTGCCATTTTCCAGCCAGAAATGAAGTCCAATTCACTCTGCATTGAAAATTTGACATGAGAGTGAATGATTTCTGGGCTTAACTGTATATAAATATGGGAGAGGGAGCCTTTCGCTGCCACGGCAACAGGAAAGAAAACACACTCGGTTTCGGTGCGTTTATTAAAAAACGTTTCTTAGTCCGGTCCGCCCGTTTTTCCTTCTCATTTTATTTCACGGACCTTCAGCTTTGTCGTCGGCGAAAGACCCGCGGTTTTTTGTTTTTTTTAACGGTTTCAAACCGACTCGGGTTCAGATCTCCTTCGCGAGAGTGTAAACTTGTGTCGAGGCCGCAGCCGGCAGCTCATCAAGAACAAGAGCTCCGGGTTGAAGTGTCGCCGCTAAACATCCTGCTCTCTCTTCCTGTCCGTCCGTCCGTCCGCCTGTCCGTCCTCCAGCTGCTGGACAGCGACCAGGAGCTCTACAAGAACTTCCCGCTGGTCATATCGGAGCGCTGGCAGCAGGAGGTGGCCGAGACGGTCTACGAGGCCGTCAACTCGGACACGGACAAGAACGAGGCTCGCAAACGGGCCAAGAACAAGCAGCTGGGCCACGAGGAGGGTAAGGAAGGGAGTGGGGGGGGGGGGGGGGGGGGGAGAGGGGGAGGGGAGCAGGAGGGAGGGAGGGGAAGGGGAGGAGATGCCGCGGGGATGGATCTAACTGTCTCTCTCTCTCTCTCTTTCTGTGTGTGTGTGTGTGTGTGTGTGTGTGTGTGTGTGTGTGTCTGTCTGTCTGTCTGCAGACTACGCCCTGGGCAAGGACTGCATCATGCACGGCTACATGCTGAAGCTGGGGAACCCGTTCCTCACTCAGTGGCAGCGCCGCTACTTCTACCTCTTCCCCAACCGGGTGGAGTGGAGGGGGGAGGGCGAGTCCCGGGTGAGTCCGTCCTCGCACGCAGCACAGTCCAAGAAATGTCCTGTCCACGTCCTGTCTGTCTCGTCTGTCTGTCTGTATGAACCGTCTGCCTGTCTGTCTGTGTCCGCTCCGACTCCCGCGCCGAAGGAGACGTGGCTAAAACATTTTAAAAAGCAGAGAGACGGGGTGAGTTGTCCACGACCCCCCCCCCACCCTCCCCCCTCCTCCAAACACCCCCTCACCCTCCAACCCCACCACCCCCGCTGTGTCTTCAGCGTCGTCCCCCCACCGCCCCCCATTAGCCGTCCGTGTCCTCACACTGTGTAGAGCTGTAGTCCATCTACCCCCCCGGCTGGTAGACGAGGCCTCCCCCGCGAGGCGTTCGGGTGCAGCTGCCGCTGACCGCGCTCCGCCAAACGTGTGGTGAAGGTCGAGTCAGTCTGGCCTGTGACGTCATCAGGAAGGAGGAGCCAGGGAAACAAAGAACGTAAACAAACTAAAGCAAGAGCGTGAGAGAGGGGGGGGGGGAACACCAGCTGACGGTTTGAGTTCACCGCGCTCCGATCGGTCCACGTCACGAACAAGTTTAAAATAGGTTTCTGACAGGCGAGTCGTTTGTGTGAAAGTCGGGAAGCGTCCGAGATTACGGGATTGACTGCCGTCTACGGGGTGAAACCTGCCGACTTTGTGTTGTCTGAACTATGGAAGCGGAAGTGCTCTTTGAAATTCGCTCCAAAGTATTCGATTATTAACCGTTAACTCGGGTTCAACAGACACCATCCAACTTCTAAAACCTTCCCCTCGGACAGAGCTAACGAGCCGCTTGTCTTCATTTTCATCTTTGAGAAGTCCAAACATCAACCTCACTTCGTCCGATCATTAGTTATATGATCAGTCAATGCATCGTCCGCTCGGTGCTTCACCCTCAATGGCTGTGCGCAGCTGTGGTAGACCGGTGATCTGCTAGCTGGAGTTTGAACTGCACTGCACCCCTTTTTATTTTGAAGGAGTTCCACTCGGCACTTCCTGTCGGCTGTAGTGTTTCTGCCCTTCGCACCGTGACGCCTAATCTCACACAGAGACGCACGGTTTTACCTGCAGAGCTCCGGAGCCTGAAGGCAACTTGTTTCTTCTTCTTCTTCTTCTTCTTCTTCTTCTTCTTCTTATTCTTATTCTTATGTTGTTGAATGACGGCTGGCAGACTGGCGGTTTTTAGGTGCATTACCGCCATCTTCTGACGGGAGGAACGCATTACAACCCGCTGGCAGTAAAAATGGGAAATAAGGGAAAAAAACGAGTCGCATATACTATTCAATTTTTTTTATATATAGTTCAGCGACTATTTTAATAATTAATTGAATAAATTGACATATTTTAAATGTAAAATTGTTCCATTTTTTCCCCAGCTAAAAACGGACCACGTCTTGATTTAATGCCTTGACGTCGGCGGGTGTAAATTGAAACCCTTTTTCTACTTCCGCCGGTTGATGTTAAACCGTTCAATGGATTAACGTAAAATTTCGGAGCGGGGGTCCTTCTTTTTTTTTTGCTCTTCGGCGCGTTTCTCATCGTTTCGATCTCCTTCGCAGCAAAACCTGCTGACGATGGAGCAGATCGTGACGGTGGAGGAGACGCAGATTAAAGACAAGAAGTGCATCCTGCTGCGCATCAAAGGAGGGAAGCAGTTCGTGCTGCAGTGCGAGGTAGGACCGCCGTCCGTCCCCGCCGCCGCCGCGGCAACGGGAGCCAAGCGGCTGACCCGTGTCCCTTTTTGTCTCCCGCAGAGCGACCCCGAGTTCGTGCAGTGGAAGAAGGAGCTGACGGAGGCGTTCACGGAGGCCCAGAAGCTGCTGCGCCGCGCCCCCAAAGTCATCGGGAAGGGCCGGGCCGGGGTGGTGGAGCTGTCCAAACCCCCCCTCACACACCGCAACAGCAACGGCCTGTGAACACATGCGCACGCATACACAGACACGCACGCGCGCGCACACACACACACGCACACACACACACACACACACACACACACACACACACACACTGCATCCCACCTCCCTCCTCTTCATCGGCCCCGACGCCCACCACCACCACGCCTCGCAGTGTGGGTACGGACCGCGCCCGCCAGCCTTTTACCGACGACACGCACCTGACACGACGACCAATCAGAAGTGATTTTTTTTTTTCTGTTGTTGTGTTTTTTTTTAATTTTGTCCGCGGGACCCTGCCAGTCAGCGAGACGAGGGACGGACGGACGACCGCAGAGAGACGTTCGGGAGGACTCGGCATGTGAGAGGAGCCTCGTCACGAACGTGTGCGTGTCCCCGTCCCCCACCCACCCGCCCCCCCTCCCCTCCCCCCTGCCCCCCTTCCCCTCCCCCCGCCCCTCCCTTCATCCCTCCTCGGATCGGCAGGAAGGACAGCAGCGGCCTGAGTGACTCCGCCCCGAATATCCGATCCTCCTTCCTTCATCTTTCCCTCTCTGGGAGGGGATGAAGAGGAGCTCGGGCCTCAGCGGGGAGTGTAAAGACACAAAACATTTTAAAAATGAAATAAAAGCAGGTGCTCGACCGGCTCTCTCCTCCCTCCCTCCGACCGCTCCTGCCTCTGTTACTGAAGTGCATAAAGTGCCAACATCCATATTTTACTTGAGCCGTCGGAGCGCCCGGGAGGACGAGCTCCGGCGGGCAGATACCCCGCCTGCCCCCACCCTCCACCACACCTCCACCCCTCGGGGACACGCTCAGGGGGGGGTGTTGGCGTGCGCAGGTTCGATCACTCCCGACACGGCGAGACGACAGGAGGGACAACGCGGACCGTCCTCGCTCTCGGATTGGCTCCCTCGTTGCTAGCCGGTTACCACGGAGACTGGGATTCCTTTGGCGGAACAAAACAAAAAAAACAAAAACCAGCGGCCCGGTTGCTACGGGAACCACGAGGACCAGTGTGGCGTAACCATGGACAACGGTGTAACTGTTATTGTGTATGAAGGCTTACACTCGCAGGAAAGGTGGGAGGGAGGAGAGGGGGGCGGGGTCTCCTGAGTGTATATATAAGAAACCTGTTTCTCTGTGCATCTCCAGTGTTTTAGTCCAGTGTGTTTGCATTATCGGGGAACCTTCTGTCTGCCTGTTCGTGAATCTGTCCTCGGCTTTCAGGGGAGGGAGGAGGAGGAGGAAGAGGGGGTGGGGGTGGGGGTGATGGACGGGCAGGAGTCTTGGCCGCTTTCAATTAATCACTCGCGGCGCTGCGTTACCTCAGCTCGACCTCTCTTAACGCGGCGCTCTGGGCGCCCCCGACGACGACGACGTCAACGTCTCGCAACCTTTTCCAAAGCGAGCGACTCATCGTCGGCGCTCGCAACACAATCAACCCCCTCCCCCGCACCCTCCCCCCCATCCGCCCCCCGCAGGTTTACAGGTTCAGTCAGGACCACTGTGGTGGACGGTGAGTGGAGCACAGGAAGGAGGAGGAAGAGGAGGATGAGCTCAAGCTAATTAACGGAAAAAAAAAATCCACCCTGGAACAGAAAAACTGTCGACCCGCGCGCTTTTCTTTTTTTTTTCTTCCCCCCCCCCCCTCCCTTCTTCTCGTGTCTACGACGGTTTTAAACGTTCACAGAGTTTCTGCACTCGTTCCCGCTCGACTGATTGCGGACGATTTATTCCACCGGTTTACTGACGGATATATATATAAATAAAAAAAAGAAAAGAAAACACGCTCGTTTTATTCACCCACGTGTCCCAGGAAAAGCATCACAGCCTCACGTTTTGAGTCGGCTATTTTAGCTTAAATTTGAAAAAAAAAAAAAAAAAAGAAAAGAATAAAGCAGTTTAGTAATAATTATCCAGCTGCTGCACATCTGGAGTTCAAACGTTAGCGCAGAGGTCTTATCGGTTATTTCCCCACAAAAACACTGGGTTTTTTTTTAAGCTTCCTGTCGAGTGCAGCTTCAGTTCGGCGCAGCCGCTCCGGGGAAACGATTTTAAAGCCGCTTCGGCTCCCGTTTAAAAAAATAAATAAACAGCAGGTTTTTAAAAAGGTTAGCCGAAAGAAAGAAACGTTTACGCTCGACATTAAAAACAGTCGTAAACATCCGTAAGTGAACCCGGGCATCGATTAAAAACTAAAAAAAAAAAAAAACTAAAAAAACATGAATTAGTTTTCCCCTTCGGCGTTTCAGGGTGGAGTTTTCCTCGAAGTCTTTACACGTGTATTTTTTTCGTTTGTTTGTTTGTTTTGTTTTTGTCTTGTTTTCCTGAAACGTGACACGGTTCAGACGAGGCGTAATGTTTTCTGTTGTTGTTAATCGTCAGGTTTGTTAAACTGAAGGACAGGAAGTGGCGCAGTTTGTTGCAGCAGAGAAGGGGGCGGGGCTTACTGTCGGATCTATTCGTAAATTTCAGGGTTTTTTTTATTTTTTATTTTGTCGCGCCGTACGGCGTCCTCGTCATTTCCAGAGCTGTGATGCGCGAGTCCGGTCGGAGGAAGAGGAGGAGGAGGAGGACGGTGGTTGATGATCCGCTGTGCATCGTGATTGTCTGATTTATTTTTCTTCTTCTTCTTTCTTCGTAGCCTTTCAGGGGGGGGGGGGGGATCTTTATCGTCTTAGAGAAATGTCGTCACCTCTCCGGGTGTCTTTTATTTTTGTAAACCAGAATGTTTTTTTTTTTATTGTTTTCATTGAATTTCACGTTGTTGCACCTTTTTTTTTTTTTTTTTTTTTTTTTTTAGCCCGATGTGTTACTTAATAGTTGTTAAATGTGCCAAATAACTGTTGGGGAGTGGAGCCAATGGGAAGCCTCCTCTTTTTTTTTCATTTTTTTTTTCAGACTCGGCCTATCAGATCACACACACACACACACACACACACACACACAATATCGGTGGAGTCTTTGAAGGGTACAAAACTGCCCAAACATTTTTCCACCTGTGTGTGTGTGTGTGTGTTACCATGGAAACTCCAGACACACACACACACACACACGTCCATACACATATACACCATCCAACTCTGTATACGCGTTCCCAACCAGTTTTTTTTATTTTTCCTTTCACACTGTACGTATGTCATGTGAGTGAGTGCGCTCGTCCAGTTTTTATTTTTTTTTTTATCTTTCCTGTCTCACACACACACACACTACACACACACACACACACTCTCACACACACACTCTCACACACACACACACTCTCACACACACACACACACACACACACACAGACTCCCAGACACGACAGCTCAACGAGGATGGCATATAGGAAAAAAAAAAAAAAAAAAAAAAAATCAAAAGTATATATAAATATATGTGTATATGAAATGACAAAAATGCTCTAGGTTTATTTAAAAGATTTAATGTAGAAAAACAAAATGAACTTGTGGAGGTCGGGGTGGGGGGGTTCGATGTGAGTGTAATTGTTTGTGGTGAAGACTTCAGCTCGAATCTTGCACATAAAGACTTATTTAGAGATATTGTACCTGCGAGTTCCAGATGATTATTTTTGTTCGAGTACCGGACTCTTTGCTCTTTCATATTTATTGCGCGCGCGGGGAACTCCCCGTCGCTCCGTCACGTGTCGGAGCCCCTCAGCCGAGAGCTCGCTGTAGGAAAACTAAAAAAAAAAAAACTAAAAAAAAAAGAAACAAAAAAACAACAACAACAACAAAAAAAAAAACCTCTCTCCGGTTTACGCCCCATCAGCAAACTCTCTTCTTTGTTTTGTTTTTTTTGTTTTGTTGTTTTTTTTTCATACGCCACAGACAAACACAGATACTACTGGCTTTGGGTTCTTGAAAATTAAGGTCATGATAATACTGATATATAATTGATATTATTATAAAATTAATTTTATTTCGATGATTTGTTGTTGTTTTTTTTTTTATTTTATTTTTTTTTATTTGGGTTTGTTTGAGACAGGTAGGAAGTTGCGTGTTGGACTGCTTGTAAAAACAGTTCATGAATAAAAATCCTTTTTCCGTGTTGCTTCCTGTCAAGCCTTGCTTTGCTTTTTGCTTTTTGTGCTTTTTTTTTTTTTTTTTTGGCGAGGGCGCTGTCACGTGACCGCGTCGCAAACGTCTGGGGGGGGGAACGTTTCACGAATCGACTCTTCGGGCTTTAAATTTCTGTCAACAGCCGAGCAAACTCTTCACCTGTCAATCAAGACCGGTCGCCGTGGTTAAAAGCTCAGGAAACGGTGAGGTGACTTGGAGGGAACTTTTCGGGGCTTTTGACAAAGAGAGTTTGACAAAATAATCGAAAGCCAAAGGTCCACTTACTTATTTTCCCCATGGCTTTCGACCTTGGGATGTTTCCAAATTAAAGTTGTGTGTCGATTTTTAAGGTCGCGTGAAGGTTAAAAGTAAAGTTGACCCTCCAGTTGACTTTTAGCAAACTCCAGATGCTCATCTTCACCTTCTAGAAGTGTTATTGATAAAAAACAACAAATATATATATATATATATATATATCAACTGCTGAGCTTGCACGTCAACCATCTTGTTGCCGACGACCGTGTGACGGTCGAGAACCCTCCCGAGAAGAAATCGACGATTCGGCAGGAAGTTCGTCGAAAGGTTTCATCGCCGCCAACGTCCCAGAGGTAAATTTACAACACACCCATCCACCCGAGTGAAGAAGGGAGGGGATTTAAATGTCGTTTTGTTACGCTACCGTGTGCGTTCTTTTATTCTTTTTGTTTATTTTTTTATCATTATTGTGGCCGAGACAAAATCCAGGATGAAACATCGGATTGCTTTCTGAACTCGGTGACGTCAAAAAGCTTCGAGGCGTGATTTCTACATTTTTGCCGTATAGAATTGTTTTGGTTTTTTTTTTTAGCCGTGCTTGTTGTGTAACTCGAATTAACATCCGTCCAACGTTTTGGTCGGACTAAAAATGTTTGTGAGCACTGTTACGCAACATCAACACAAAGAACCGACGAGAGCCAAATGAACCCTGAAGAAATAATAATAAAACAAAAACTGACCACAAACTATAAACATTTCTACAAACTGGTCCGCCCTTCACCCCCCCCCCCCTCCCCTCTTTCTCACAGAAACCAGTTGGCTCCTCCTCTTCCTCCTCCTCTTCCTCTCCACCGACCCCCTCCTCTCCCGTCAGCTGCAGCTGTCAATCAAACCGGACAGCTGACGCACCGCAGGTCTGCACATGTGCAGTTGTGTCCCGTGTCTGGAACGGCCGGCGTCTGTTATCAGCCCCCCCCCCCCCCACACACACACACACACACACACACATTCACACACCTTCAGAATAAAACGGTTTAAAGTTTAAAGAAGTTTAAAGCCGCAGAAGCAGCGACCAGAGCCGTCTCGTTTTGCTCGTGTACCGTAACCCCGGATTCAGTGAGTGTAGGCGTTGCCCTTTAAGAGCTGTCTTTTTAAAAAAAAAAAAAATTATTTCACAATCAAAAGGTCGAAAGGTCTCTAGAGGATATCGTCAAATGTCAGTGAGTTAAAAAGAAAGAAAAGCAGGAAGCCTATAATCTTGAGACATGTCTAGACCGGTTCAACGTACGTCTATTGTGTCTTGTGTTTTTGTCTGATGTGATTTCAGAGGAACAAACAACGCTTTGGGCCTTTTCTGTGTTTCTGTCCCGCGACCGTTTTGTGTTTACTGTCACTTTGTTGTTGTTGTTGTTGTGCATTTGAAAACCGGAGGCGGCAAAAACGAAAGAATAAGTCGTTTCGTGTCCCCTGAACTCCTCACGCTTGCTTAACCCCCCCCCCGCCGCCGCCCCCACCTCCTTTCTCTGTGCCTCTCGGTCGTTGGTTTCTCCAAACAGGGTCGTCTCCTCTTCCAGCCCACCCGGATATTTATAGAGGAATCGTCGGTCGGTGTTGCTTATCTCGGACTGTGTGTGTGTGTGTGTGTGTGTGTGTGTGTGTGTTGCTGCAGAGCCCCATGTGTCGCTCTATTTCTGACTGTACTGCTGCCGCCCCCCCACCACCACCACCACCTCCACCCCCCCCCCACATCCCCTCGCCGCCTCAGTCGGCCGGTGTGCGCGAGCGTGTTTGTGTGACTCTCATTAGGCCTCTCTCAGGATTTGCCACCGAAGCCCGTCTCGGACCTTTTTCTTTTTTTTTCCCTTTTCTTTTTTCTTTTTAAGCCGTTTCAGAAGGTACGTCGTGTCCCGTTTCATTCTCCGAGGTTGGTTCATTTCAAATTTATAGACGGTTTAAGCAGGCGGGGGAAGGAGAGAGAGAGGAGGGGGGGGGGGGGGGGGGGGCTGGATGGTGAGATAGAGCCCGGCTGTGATTTGACATTGGTTTCAGACAGAACATAACACCGGGCTCAGACGCCGTCTACTCGGTTTGTTTTTTAATGGTTGGCTGGAATTTCTTCTTTTTTGTTTTTTCTTTTTTTATGAAGCGTCTCCGGTGGCTCATTAGGAAGAGATTTTCTATCTCCTCCTCGAGCGCTGTGTATTTGTCCACTCAAGCGTGGGATCTACAGGGTTTAAGGAGTCACCTGAAGCCTGAAGTTGAAATATAATCCCCTGTCGGATTGAGCTCAATGTTTAAAAAAAATAAAATAAAAACGGACCCCGGAGACATAAATTTAAGAGTTTTTATTTTATTTTTTTATTTTTTTTATTTTGGAGCTCTCCTCGGCGTCGATTGGCTCGCTGCCTTGTTGAAACTGCCGGAGTTGTTTACAGCGACGTGACGCGACCTGCTGACTAACGCCGTTGGCGGTTGCACATCCAGACTGAGCTCACCTCCCCGCGATTAGAAGCTGAAACTTCCAGATTGGGAAACAGGAAATCGGAAGTGTGTCGTAGAGCCAGGAACAAATTAGTTTACGATTAAGCCCTCGAGAAACGAGATTCCTGGAAGAAGTAAAATCAAATAAAAATTTAAAAAATAAAAACGGCGTCTGTGAAAAGCGTCCGGGAGGGGAGGTAGCTTTTTTTTTTAAATTTCTTTTCTTTTTTTCTTTTTTTTTTTATATCCCGCTGGAGATTTTTTTTGCCGTCGTCGTCGGCGACAGCCTCAGCCTGGAAGTCGGAGTGAGAGGAAAGTGAAAGTCAGTAAAACGGGGAAAGGAAGTGTTCCCCTGAGGTCGAGGTTTCCGGTCGTCGCGGAGACCTCGGGGCGGGGGGGGTTCGATTTCGAGACGACGGGAGCCGACCTTCGTCCGCCGCGAGCGCCGAAACTCCCGACGTCGGCGCGACAAACAAAAACACGTGACCGCGTAACTCTCGGCTACTTATTCTCCGAGCAGGGAATCTGCAGGTCTCCAGTTTTTGTTGTTGTTGTTGTTGTTGTTGTTGTTTTTCTTTCTCCGTTTTGCTCGTCTTCGTCGTAGTCCGAACGGATGTTAACAGTCACTCGATGAAGAGGCTTCTTCAGCACCGTGACCCCGTGACCCCTGGGAAGACCCGTTCGTGGGTCCGGGGTCACGATTCATTGCATTACCAGGAATCGTCCAGGCGAGAATATAGGTATCGCAAAAAGTAAAGTCTCGTTCGTTTTCCGTCAATTTTTTTGTTTTGTTTTTTTTGGACTGACTGACGAACAGAAGAAAGAAGAAACATCTCCGACCGGCCGCAGGGCAATCCTGTGAATCGGGAGTTTTGTGGTCGAGAGGAAGCGTCTCGACTCCAGACGACTTCACGGCCGACAGATCGCCTTTTTCAATCTGCGTTAAAAGTGAAAGCGTGACGGAACGTCCGGGGTTTTAAAAAAAAAAAAGAAGTTTTTATTATTATAACATCCGCCGCGCGGGTCGTAAACGGCGTGACCGAGGGTAAACAAAATTGTGAAGGATTTTATGGACATATTATGGGATGTGCTGTCGGCCCCCCCGAAATGTCACATCCGGCGGTTTATGGAGCCGGATGTCTGCGGCGCATGAAAGAAAATGTAAATGTTATCAGACCGGAACACGCACACACACACACACACACACACACACACACACACACACACCAAACATTTCACACGCATAAAGGAGTCCACAAATCTTCTCAAAGAGGACCAGAAAGGTGCCGGCTGGAAAGCTTCTTCCGTAGATTTACCGCTTTAATTCGTGCATTATTCAAATCTGCTCTGGTTTTTCCTTGAAAATCCTTTTAAAAATTATTATTATTATTATTATTTTTAAATTATGTCTCTTTAGCGGCTGAATGCTCCACAGCAGGTCGGTAGCGGTACGGAGCGCACGACCGAAACGAGGAGCTGAATGACGCTAAAACGCACCGGAGGGCCCCCCCCCCCTCACCCCCCCCCCCCCCTCCGCGGGTTTCGTCACGTTGAGCAGCTTCCCCTCCGCAGTTACGCGCGGCCGTTGGTGTCGACGTCAATACAAGATTGTCGTTAAAAACGCCGGTGAACGAAAACGTCCTGTTTACCTTCCTGTTCGCGCCACAGGCGGCAACGGCCCCCTCTGGTGGACCGACAGGTGTATTGTTTATATTTCATTTAGTTTGTTTTAGTGTATATAGTCTGTGTGTATTTATTCATTGCTCTCATTTTATTTTTTATTTTTTTTAATAATTATCGTTTGTGTCCATCTTCTATCCTACACGACGCCGGGCCTCTCGGTTTTGTCGGAGAAGGCGACGGCCGAGGCCGCTTCTGGAAGGACGACGTCGCCTCCGAAGACGGTTGTGAAGACGCTGAGCGACGTTGTCTGACCCGGTTTCTGTCGCTTTGTCTCTCTCCATTGTCAGGTTGTTCGCGTGCACCCGCCGCCGCCGCCGCCGCCATCGGATCCGGCTGACGTCCTGGTGACCCTCCCTTCCGCCAACCGCTGCCAAAAACACGCCTGAACCCTTTCCCCTCCCCCACCCCCCACCACCACCATCCACCACCACCATCCACCACCACCCACCGTGTAACCATGGCGCTGTCCTCGCGCTTAAAACTCTGGGAACAGAAGGGAGGTGCAGAACTGCCGCATGCTGCGTTAATTGACCGTCTTCGTGTATAATCTCGCCTGTGTGTTGTGTGTGTGTGTGTGTGTGTGTGTGTGTGTGTGTGTGTGTGTGTGTGTGTGTGCACGAACCCCTCTGTTCTTAACCCTGACTCATCACGGCACGTCACCGCCAAGTCTGTCCGCCGCGAGTCGTCCCCCACCCCACTTCCACCCCCCACCCCCACCTCCCCGCGCATCAGTGTTTTTTGTTTTTTTTTGTGTGTTTTTTTCCCCCCGAGCTCTTTAAAAGACTCGCGCCGTCACCTCGACCACCCGCGGCGCGGCTTCGAGTCTCCGTTCGCCTTCGCCGTCTTCCGCGCAGCCGACGGGGCTTCGCCCACGACAACCGCTCGCGCCAAATGGACGGCGACGGGACTCAAACGAGCGATCTAAGGAGGGTTTTAAGGCCCGAAACGGTCCGAACCGGGAACCGTGATACTTCACTTCAATTTTATCACACGCCAAAATGAACAAAATGTCTCGCTTTCATGATTTTTTTTTTTTTTTTTTTTTTTGGGGGGTATGGGACGACCAAAGTTGGACGCCTGTGAATGACGAAGAGCTTACGACGCGGGAAAAAAAACGTGAAGGTTTTAGAAATGAATCCCGTGCCGGACGAAAAGAGAATTTGGGTTAAAGTACGCATCGTTATTACTGTGGACTCTTCCGACGTGACGGACGTGTTATTGTTATCATTGCTAAGCCGACAACAGGTTATTGAAACTGATGCGTCGGTGCGGAAGCGGACTTTCGAGTCGGCGAGTCGTTTATCTCACCGTTTGTCAAACCGAGTTATTGATTGGAAAATAATCTTTCGTAAGACGCTATCTCGTTTGCCACTTCTCCGTCCCTCGCGTCGACGCCCACATTTGCTCGCAACGCTGGAAAACGTTGAAAATGAAACTTTTAACTGCGAAAAGAGTTTTGAACCTTTTTGGTTTAAAGGTGACCAGATTTCTCGGTAAAGTTTCAAATTTATACTTTCTGCTCCGTTATAGATCTGAGGGAAATATTATACTTTGTACTTTTATTATATTATATTATATTTATATAATATATTAAATATTTCATATTTATATGACGGCTGCACCAACTACTTGGCCAGAATAGCAACATATGATTGTACTTAATTATGATCTATTTTTTTTTAATTAACACCCGCCAACAGCATTTGCTAAATTACTCCCACCTCACTAAGTGTAGAGCTGCTGGAACGAAAATCAGGAAATCAAATGTTCAACGTTCAAATAATCTGCTTGAAATTCATTTACATTGTTTAAGCGCTTGAAGATTTGAAGATCCACCCAAAGAGAAGCAATAAAAAAGTTTTCAAATTGACTCGTAATGTTAACTCTGGCATTGAGTTGCCAGCCGCCTTTTTTTTTTATTTAATTTGTTTTCAATAAGTTAACTGGTAAAGATGAAAAGGCAGCAAAACATGTTCACATTTTTTTTTGAAACCACTTGAAAGGTAACGGTTTACGTCGATGTAGTTAAACAACGATAAAAACATCGATAGCACCGCATCAATAACAGAAACATTAACGTCGCTGTTTTCTCATTTATTCACGTGAAAATGTGGTTGGCCTTTTTTCTATTTTTTTTTATTTTATTTTATTTTTTTTACTTCAACTAGAGAAGACAACTGGTCTCGATTTTTAATTCTCTCCGTTTAATAAGTATAATTAGTTATATCTTTATCAGCACACATTTAGCCTCGTTTTGATCCGCTCCCGTTTGCCCTGTTCAAATTTTTTTTTTGCACCGTGCGAACTTCCCGTTTGCGTTTTCAGATTGAAAGCCCTCCAGCAACAAAGCTTTTTATCGCGAAACTTTCGCCGTATTATCGAGGTTCAAAGGTTTGTTACGCAACCTTAACCGTGCGCTCCCGTCACGGGTCCGCCCTGGTGCTAAACGAACCCGCCGGTTGTTGCCGAGAGCCCCGATGGTCGAAAGGCGTGCGCGAACGAGTTCTCCCACAGCCCCGCATGTCCGGATCACCCCGCGACTTCCTGTTCCCGTCTAATTGTGCCCCGATTTCATCGATCGATCAAAACAAACAGATAAAGGAGGAGAAGACGCCGGTGGCCGCGGCCGTCCCCCCGCCGCCTCCTCTGTCGGCCGTGCCGGGCGGGTTCCTCAAGCAGCTCGTCAGAGATTCGGAGAAGGAGACCAAACACAAAGAGCCGGAGGTCAAAGACGACAGACAGGTGAGTCCCTCCTTTCAGCCCGCGTCGATTTGACCTTTCTCAAATCGATGAGGTCGATGAGGACAGTGATCGCGTTCTGGCGGGCTGAGTAGTGAGCGGCGGCCCGGCGGTGGTTAGCTTAGCTTAGCATAAAGACTGGAAACGGAGGGAAACGGCTAGCCCCCGGCTCTGTCTGAGAAAAATTAAAAAAAAAAAAAAAGAAAAAAAAAAAAAATCCACCTCTCGGCACCTCAAATATTTTAGCGTATTTAATAGAGAAAGCGTGAACGCTGCAGATGTGTTCGGAGGACCGGTGTTTATGGACGGGTCTGTTTCCCGTGACTTAACGCCAACTTCAGGAAACGGCAGAGATTACAGGAAAAGCACAACTTCCTGTTTTTACTCTTCAGTTGTTGTTTTTTGGGGGTTTTTTTTACAAATTGGAAATATAACGCGAATTTGTGAATAGTTGGTTGTTGTTTTTTTTTTGGAATTGATGATTGTAAAGTTAGATTTTTTGCGACCCAGTAGTCGATGGACTACTGTTAGTTTACGTTATCTTGATTATCTCCTTTTTTTTTTTTTTTTAAAGCAAGGAAACACCCACAGCTGAACGACGTACCGACATCATTTGGAGGGTTTTTTTTTTTTTTTTTGCTACATAAAGTCGCTTCGGCTTGATGACGAACTGATTGAGCTCGTTACAAACAGCTCTGAAACTAATATCAACGAACAGATAACTAAAAAAAAAAAACATTAACATTCAGTAACGTTGAATTATTAGCTACCTTTTATAAGCCAGCGGTGTGTAGCTTTAACAGCCGTTGATTCACCAGTCAAGAAGAAACTTTGCAGCGCTAATGTTAACTGTTGTTCCGTTTCAACCACCGTTGTGTTTACGTTTCCATTTTATCGGAGCCAGAAGTTAAAATACACGACTACTTCTTCTCCTGGGCAGGCCGGACGCTGCGGTGACTCACTGTACCATCTTGCGGTGCGAAGTGGTACTGCCAGACGGAATAGGCCGGCGCTCGCCCGTCAGCGTCCTAACTTTTGGACATCTATGTCGACGCTGCTATTTCTTCACATTTTGTGGATAATTTTAGTTTAATTTTTCTCATTTTCTAAACTAAAAATGTTAAATATTGCACCTTTTAACAGAAGGGAAAACACAAATCAACTGGAAAACTGACTTTAACTCCACACCGGCTGCTGCTATAGCTTCATGTCTACCGCGCAGATGTAGAAGTTGTATTCGTCTCCTCGTCTACCTCTTGGTAAGAAGGAGGATGAGTTCTTGTCTTTTTTTTTTTTTTTTTTTTCCCCCGATCGCAGCCGAGCAAACTGAGCGACAACCTCGTGCAACAGTTCCTCCTCCCGGATCAGACGCCTCCGATCCTCGAGGCCGAGATGTCCCTGCGGGCCGAACAGCTCCTCGGCGACGGCAAACGGCAAGGACGCAACTCGGCCCAGTCGGACGGCAGCTCGTTGTCTCGGAGCCCCGTCGCGTCTCCCGACCCCGGCAACCGACCGGAGACCAGACGGGATGTGACGCCGGGGCCGCCGAAGATGCAGCAGCAGCAGCAGCAGCAGCAGCCAGAAAAGAGACCGGAGAAGAAGAGCAAGAAGCCTCCGCAGGCCGAGCGGAAGAAGGAGAGGATGGAGGAGGTGGAGAAGAAAGCGGAGGGGATGGAGGAGAGGCAGGAGCCGGAGGGGAGGCAGGCGGACGCGACCGTAACGGAGCACGACCGGAGGGAGGTACGTACGCTCGCCGTCATCGCTTAAAACAGGAAAGTGTGCGGCCGGAGGAAAAGACCGGTCCAAACAGACGGCCTCGGTTTCTAGTATTTGGACAATCCCAGTGAAAATCGTTGCGGTCTAAAATGCTGCATTCATCTCCCACAGCGTCTTCTTACGTACCACCACTGGGGGGCGCCACCACCGGGGGGCGCCGCCGCCCCCCGCTAATTCGAGAAAATCAACCCGGCGTAACGGCAAAGTGTGTAATACAGCCGTCAGTCCGGGACACCATACCGCGCCGGTGTCACGTTTTGTCGCATCGAGGCGTAAAAAAAAAAAAAAAAAAAAATGACGCGCGCGACCGTGTTTGAAGAGGGGCGGTCATGTGACTGAGGTCACGTGATGAAGTACGAAGAGTTGGGAGTCGTTGGACGAAATAAGCAAAAGACTTTAAATCGGACAGCCGGTGTTTGAAAAAAGCAAAAGTCAACGTCGGGTTCCTTCTAAGCGACGTCGATGTAAATTGCGTACGTAAAGTAACGTATTTAACTTGCGTAACTTACCTGAAGTGAACTTACTTGACGTACATCACATTACTTCCATAAAATGTCCCATTTGAACCCAAACCATAATCTTTGCTTTAAACCTAACCATGTGGTTTTTTTGGTTGAGGCAAAATGTGACACTGACACAGCGCCCTCTGGTGGACAGACGGATGTATTCCAAGATTTAGCAAATTATAGGGTTAGAGAAAAAACTTTTTTCTGTAATTCAAATTTTTTTTTTTCTGTCCTTCAACAATTTGGGAAAGAGGTGTTTTTGATTTGAGTGAAATGCGAAGCTCGAGGCCGCCTTCACGTCTGTACGATAAATACGTAGCTAGAATCAACAGCTAGTCCAAGTGTTAGAATAAAATTAAGACTTTTTAAGACCTTTGATATCCCTGTAAGAGTCACACGTTTTGAGTGTCATGTCCTCTTCTGTCTCCGTGTCGCTCTCTCAGGCGAGGGACGTGTGGTACGAAGCTGGAACTGTGTGGCTCGTCAACAAGGACGGTTTCGCCCTCGGTGAGCTGAGACGGCAACACTAAAACGCCCAAGAAGCACATTTGACACGTTTCCGTTTTCTGCCAACTCGACATCCTCACACAGATCCGCTGCTGTTTTTCGTAGCGACAGACACACGCCGATTTACCAGATTTATGTTCTTCTGACTCACAACGCGCGCAGACGCGACCGAGGACAGGAATAGCCGGGATCTCCCACTTCGGTTCGAGGTGTGAGGGGGAACGGCGGGCGTTCCCGTTTCATGCTCAGTTTCGCCTCGGCGGGAACGTCTCTCGGTTAAATAATCAGCACCGGAAGCTCCGTTTAGAGAAATGTGTCTCTGAGAAATGCTCTAAAGAGGAAGACGCTGTTAAACGTTTTCCCATGATGCATTTAGGCAAAAAAAACAACAAAAAAACATCAAACCTCTGCGTTTAAAGGTTCCTGTATCGTGTAAATTCAGCTTTCTGTTTATTTATTTTTTTAACTATAAAGCAGGTGTAGATGCTATAAATAAATACTGTTGGTGTCCAAAGAGATGCACGCATCCTTCTGTTTGGACTTCTGTAAGTTTGTGACGTCACAAATGATTTTCAGCGTGTCAGGTTTTCTTTAAAAAAAAAAAAAAAAAAAAGCTCAATTTTCCTACATTTTTTGAAAAGTTTCCAACACAGCTGAAAAACCAGACTTTTACGTCACGTCGGTCATTCGGCAGATTGATTATCCCTTCATCGCATATTTTAACAAGCGAAAACAGATACTTGATCGGCAAACTGCAAAATATTCAATTTAACAGTGACGCAGAGGGGAAGCGGGAAACTTTTCAAGCGGGAAAGAGTGGAAACCTTTTTCTTAATAGATGCTGATTTGGTTTCCTGCCCACCGACCAACAGCTGCGGCTCCACTGGGCGCCTCGCGAACACGGAAACGGTCCGAGCTCGACGTGTTTGTCTGGATTAGTCGAGTCTTCTGTTAATGCAGTGATCTTCCAGCCGGTTGACATTACCTACATATCGTCTTACACATTAGCACCCCACCCCAAGCTGCTCATTTTTTATCCGTCCGCTCGCTGCATCCTGTTACACCTGCGCAGACCCTGACCGAACCCCCCCCCCCTCCCCCACCAACACCACCCCACCACTACCCCACCCCGATTCTTTTTAGCCACGCAGATGAAGCCCGACGAAGGAACGCCTGAGCTCCCAGAGGGCCGAGTGAGAGTCCGCCTGCACACGGACGGGTCGCTGCACGACGTCACCGAGTACGAAGTCGAGAAGGTAGAACAGTTTTCGTTTTTTTTTTTTTTCTTTCAGCGCGGCGGGAGCTGTGGTGTGTTTAAGTCATAGACGGTGTATAAAAGTGGACGTAGCTTCTGGGTCTTGAAAAAAAATAAGACCCAAAGTGCAATACCACCGAGGGCCACTAGGGCTCCGGCTCCCATAGACTCCCATTTAATTGAAATTTCTAAGAGTACTCGTAATAGCAATAGTACTTTTTTTGGTTCGTTCTTCTTCTGTCGGGACACTAAAATCAACAATCACAAGTCAACAAGTAAACAATAAAACTCTGTGCAAGACAGATTTTACAGGAAAGGAAACATGTCGTCCCCCCCCCCCACTCCCCTCCCCCTCCCCCGCAGTGCAACCCCTCCGAGCTCGACCTGTGCGAGGACCTGAGCGACCTGCAGAGCGTGAACGAGTGCGGCGTCCTGCACACGCTCACCAGCCGAGCCAAAGCCAACCTGCCGCTCACCGACGCCGGACCCAACCTGGTGAACTTGTGGCCGCCGCTGCAGAACCACAGCAAGGTCGGACCGCGCTCCCGGCCTTCATTCATCCGCAGAATAACTCAAACCTTAAAACAATAAAAAAAAAACAATAAAAAAAAGATTTCTTTCATTCTCCTTCGCCTTTCCGTTTCAGACCCCGAAGTCGCGGCGCGGGGAGTCGGTGTGGGACGCCCCCCCCGCCCTGGCCGCGCTGGTCAAACGGGTGTACGTGTCGATGGTGGGCAGCCGCAGGGACCACTGCGTGTGCGCGGTGGGACGAGGCGGGACGGGGAAGACGGCGGCGTGTCAGGCCTTCGCGCACGCGCTCCTCAAACAGGCGGGAACCACCGGGGGCAACATCAGCGGTGAGGACGTAAAAAACACGTCACGGCTGCGGACGTTTTTTTTTTTAGAGAATCAGGGACGTAAAACTGACACCGGTCTGTTGTCGCCGCCGTCATCACTTTAAATGTTCGCGTGGGAACAACAACAAACTCGAAAAAGTCAGTTTTCAACTCTGTTCTGCTGATAAATCAGATTGAATTATAGTAAAGGAACTTTTCAAACGTTGTTAGCTTATTTGTACGTGCAGTACTTCCCATCATGCATTGCATAAATGTTACAATTCCCCAGAAATCCATCTCTTTGTCCTCATATATATATATACAGTATATATATATATATATATATATATATATATATATACTGTATATATTACCAAAAAAAACGTAACATGGAGGCTGCTGCTGTATTCGTTTTTTGGGGTTGTCCGTTCTGATTAGATTTTGGGGGTCAAAGGTCACTGTGACCTCACAAAACACTGTTTTTTTTTGTGGCCAATAACTCGCAGAATTCATCCACAAATTATGACAAATGTTCAATCAAATGTCTAATAGAAAAAAAATAAAAAAATAAATTATGAGATGATGACATTTTTATACCCAGAAGGTCAACTTCACTGCGACATCTCTGTTTCTGTCCATCATTCAGCTCCGTAACTGAGGAGCATCATCTGCTGCCGTGGCAACAACTCGGCGTTCAATCAGAATCAGATTTATTGGGCAAATTCCTCTTAAGCCTTCACGACATATATTATATGAGTCCGGACACACGTGGAGGGAGACTTGACGGCTACGTCGGATGAAGTCAGAACTCCTGTTCATGATGTTTGTACTTTTTTTTTTTTTTTCTAACCGTTTATTGTTTATTTATTTTTCCTTCTTCCCGCAGTGGAGCGCGTTCAGGCCATGTTCACCGTCCTGCGGTCGTTCGGCTGCGTGAGCTCGCAGCACAGCGGCGCCTCGTCCCGATTCGCCATGGTCTTCTCCCTGGACTTTAACCACGCCGGACAGGCTGCCGCTGGACACCTGCAGGTAGACACACACACACACACACACACACACACACACACACACACATATATATATATATATATATATATATATATATATATATATATATATAAACAATACCTCAAAAAGTCAGTTTTCACTCTGTTCTGCTGTAAAATGAGAATAAATTATATTAAAAGAACTTTTCAAACATTGTTAGCTCACTTGTATTTGCAATACTTCCCATCATGCATTGCATTAATGTTGCAATTCCCCAGAAATCCATCTCTTTGTCTTCATATATATATATATATGTGTATACTGTTGCGGTATTCGTTTTTGAGGTTGTCCTGATTAGATTATTAGATTAGATAGACACACACACACACACACACACACATATATAGTTACTCACGTCTTCTTCTGTTTCCCTCCTCTTCCTCCGTCAGACGATGATGTTGGACAAATGGAGAGTGTGTCAGAAAACTCACGGAGAGAGTAACTTCCTGGTTTTCTCTCAGATGCTGGCGGGCGTCAGCACCGAGATGAGGTGAAGAAAAACATCCGAGCTCTTCTTTTACTGTGGTTTTTACATTCAAGCGACACATTTAATATTTAACATTGCGATTATACGAGTTACCGGCTAAATAACACGTGCAATCTAAACGTACTCATATTGTGGAGCAACTCGCTCTCAGAATATAAAACTTTTTGGTTGCGCGATCCCCGTTTCCGAGGCAACACGTGGTGTGTGACTAACAACTGGAAAACAATCAGTCGCGTCCGTAGACCCTTATGTAACGTATGCAATGTTTACTACTCCAGGAAGTAGTCTGACCCTTAGCAACGACCCTTAGCAACGAAGAAGATTTTGTAGTCTGTTTTATTGCTTTCTGGAGATGGTTTCTCGAACTGAATAAATACAGCACATAGAAACACTAAACTGCTCAGCTAGCTCAGTCTGGTTGTAACCAAGATATCTGATGAAAAAAGATATTCATGGACTCAAGTATTTTTAAGATTTTGGCACCGTGTCGTGTGTTAAAAACCAAACCGGTCAAGCCAGCTGCCGCTAGGTTCTTTTTAAGTGTGTTACGGTGCGGGCGCTCGGAGTGACCAAAAGAGACTCGATTTCACCAAATGGGTCACATTTGATAGACCTATAACAAGTAAAAACAACGTTATATCGAATATTATATGAAATTCTAATCACATATTACCGTTGAGGAGGCGGAGTGACATTTCTAGTGATGTTCTGTCGACCAATCAGATCTCTTGGCGTCGGAACTACTTGCTGTGTAATTTATGTTACTTTTGCACGTTTACTGTCCAACGTTTAAGACTGAAAAGCGTCTATTGAACCTTTACTGGACAGATGTGGTTACTAGTTTCTCTACAGATTAAGATCCAACGTGAAAATCTGTTACCAGCCTGATGGATGAGGTGTAAGATCCTCTGAATATTTTTTTCCCCGTTTGTGACTCTCCGTCAGGACGGAGCTGCAGCTGCACCAGCTCCCTGAATCCAACTCCTTCGGTATCGTTCATCCCACCAAGGTACAGTGAGTTTTGCTGTCTTTTAAGAGCAGAAGTGTTGAATCACATGACTCGTGAAAGGGGCTCGACGGGCTCATCGAATTTCTTGCCGACTGGAAAAATATTACGTCGCGTTTCAGACGTTTGGTGGGAAACGTTGTCGGTCACAGAAACATGCAGCGAGTGAAACGCACAAAAAGCAAAACACTTTTATATGATCTGAAAGCAAACAGACGAGAAGTGGAGCAAAGGTGGAGCTCTGAGGGAATAAAAACAGAGAACGGTGGAGAAATGATGGAGATGTTGGAGAGAGTCGGGCGGTGACTCAGCTGTCGTCTCCACCCCCCTCCCTCCCCCCGCGCTCCCTCCCTGTCCGTCTGTCCGTCTCAGGTGGAGGAGAAACAGCGGGCGTCCCTCGCCTTCACCAAGCTGCTCGCTGCCATGGAAACGCTGGGCTTCTCGGCCGGCGAGCAGAAGGCGATCTGGCATGTTCTGGCTGGTATTTACCATCTGGGAGCTGCCGGAGCATGTAAAGGTAACACTGATTCATCTTCATCTTCATCATCGTCGTCAGGCACAGAATGTTACCAAGTAACACACACACACACACACACACACACACACACACACACACACACACACACACACACACACACACAGTCACTCACAGAAACACACTACGAACCAAGAAAACAAGTCTTCACCTCCAGGCCGTCCTCTGAAGCAGTGGGGACGAGACGACATGTCCTCAGTGCAGAGACGTCCTCAAGCAAACACGTCTGGACACAAACAGGCTGTTTTGATTTGATTTGAATTTTGACGAGTCGTGTTCTGCGACGTTGCCGTATCATATCGAGACGAAGCAGCTGCACGTCAACGGATCCAAATGTTCTTCATCATCAATAAAAGGACAGCAAAAGACGAAAACGTAAATAATCAGTCATAATAATAATAATAAAACCAAATTCTGGAAAGTTTAAAAAAAGAAAGGTTATAGAAAAAAGGAAAAGTGAGTTTCCCGTTATTAATCATATTTAAAAAATATATATATTGTAATTTTCTCAAAATGGTTTTCTTTTATTATTAACAATAATAATACTAATAATAATATTAATATTGTTTCAGTTTTATTCTTATTTTATTTTTTGTATGACTTATAGATAAATCAACTTACTTAAGACACAATAAATAAATGATATATTAAACAAAAGGACACATTTCCCAAAATAATACAAATTATGATTATATTTCCTTTGTGTTTTTTCTTTGTGCTTACCTTTATTTTCACTGTTTTATATTACTATTAGTTATTATTGTTTTCCTTTTCTCAAAATAGTTTCCTCCCTAATATATTACTATATTAATGTTGTATTAATATTATTATTATTTAACTTTATTCTTATTTTATTATATGTTTAATGTAATATAAAATATTTTAAACAAAAAGTCACATATTAAGGTTTCTTTGGAGTTTTCTTGCCTTTCATTTTTAATGTAATCTCATTATTATTACAAATATTATGGTTAAGAATTGTCATTGTTATGATTATTAAAACATTTTCCCATGTTTTTCCTTGGCCCAGAAAATATATGATGTAAAATATGGACAGTTTGAGTGAGTCGTAAATAATCAACATTAAAGTTCAGGAGGGGAAAAAAACAACATTTTTTATTCATCAACAGAGTTTAAACCTTCAGGAAACTGAAAGTAGCACAGAAACCCATCACGACATTTTTTTTTCTTCCACATCAAACCCCGATCTCCTTCCTTCACACCACGTCCCTCCTCTTCCTCTCTCAGTGGGCAGGAGGCAGTTTGTGAACTTCGACAGCGCTCAGGTGGCGAGCAGCGTGCTCGGCTGCGACGGCGACGACCTGCACACGGCCGTCTTCAAGCATCACCTGAGGCAGCTGCTGCGGAGAGCCACCGGGGGCAGCAGAGAGCGGAGCGCTGCAGGAGAGACGGAGGAGGGTGAGACACACTCGGGGCGAATCAAACACTTTTCCCGGAGGAGCTGCTACAGTGAGGCAGGAGGATTTTTTTTTTTTTTTTTAATTTTTTTTTTTTTGGGGGGAGGGGGAGGAGGCGGGCTCAACCTCCACCACGGACGCGTTTTGGTCAACCGGTTAAATGATCCGAGAACCTACTCGCACTGTGGAGCTGTCTAACTGAAACGAACTCATTGATGTTTTGACAATAAGAATGATTAAACCCGCGTTGACCTTCGCGTCCTCGTGTCCCCCCCTGCCGTGTGCAGGTCCGAGGTTAACCGCTGCTCAGTGTGTCGACGGGATGGCAGCTGGACTCTACGAAGAGCTCTTCACTTCGGTGGTCTCGCTCGTCAACAGGTAGCGCACTACGTCCAACCGCGTGAAGACGTCGGGATGCAGAAATGGTGTTTTATTGTGAGTGGGCGGAGTTACGCGCACGCACGCGCGCTCAAGTGAATCTGTGCGTGTGTGTGCGTGTGTTTTTTTTTTTTTTTTTTTTGTCATCGTGCAGGGCTCTGAGCAGCCAGCAGCTGACGCTGGCCTCGGTGATGGTGGTGGACACGCCGGGTCTGAGGAACCCGAGACACGCCGCGGAGGAGCGAGGAGCCAGCTGGTCCGAACTCTGCCACAACTACCTGCAGGAGAGGCTGCTGGAGCACCAGCACTCGCACACCTTCCGGCACACGCTGGAGAGATACGCACAGGTACACTCAACCTGCCAACATCAACCTCACTGCGTCTGGTTATTGATGATCGATCAGTTATTATTATTATTATTATTATTATTATTATTATTATTATTATTGATCTGTGAATGAATCGTCTTGCTCGGTGCTTCACTCTTAATTGCGGTGCGCAGCTGTGTTAGACTGAGGATCTGCAGCGTTTGAACTGCACCTCGTCTTCTTTTATTTTGAAGGAGTTCCAGTCAGCACTTCCTGTCGGCTGTAGTCGCCTTTGCTTGTTTCTGTCATTCACACCGTGACATCCAATCTCAGTTTGCAGTTTTACCAGCAGAGCTCCCAGAGCCTAAAGGCAACGTGTTTTTCTTCTTCTCCTCATGTTGTTTAATGGCAGCTGGCAGACAGCTTTTAGCCGCAATACCGCCACCTTCTGACTGGAGTAACTCGTTACAACCAGGCGAGAAAGGAGTCGTTATATTTGAATGATTACTCGAATATTTTTAATTCAAGACCCATCCCTCGTTCAGATATTCATCAACAATTTAACGCTTCATCTAGCGCCATCACCAGGTTCAGATTTAGTGTGTCCAAGGCTTAAATCACCTGGATCACGTTTAAGACGAGCGGCAACCAGCGGTGACGTAACCCGTTGGTTTGTGAACGGCCGTTACGAAACCTCCATCTTCGTCTTCATCTTGCCAGTTCGGAGCGGTTTGGAGCAGGAAGTGACCATATTTGGGCGAGCTGGGGGAGGAGCGAGCGGTGGATCTGACTGATCTGATTGGAAACCCGACGATATCAAGTCCCGCCCACCGATAGCTGTAACCTGGCCGCACCACAGGCCTGTCACTCAAACAGACACGCCTCCCCTAAAAACACGTCTTTTTTAAGCTTGTTTTCTAATTAATGACAGATTATTTTCAGATGGAATTCCAGAAAACTAATAAGGAGGAGTGACTTTAGCGAACAACACCGAGATAACTGGTGGAGAGGTTTTATTGACTGAGAATTTTATGAGAAGAGTTGAACGGGAGTCTGTGGATCTGGAGGCTTTTTGGAGACAACCTCTAGTGGCACTCGGTGGTACTGCATTTTAAGACACTTCTGCACCTTCCCGAATTTTCAGACCTGGAAACTGCAAACACTTTTATTCGCAGTCTGCGGTTTGAAAACAGCTTTTAGTTTCACACAGGTCGTCTTTATTGTTCCGTTCATTTCTAAAGAAACCTTGGAGATGGGTTTTTAGATTTAAACACTGTTTGGGATCATTTATCAAACTCAGATCTGTTACTTCCTCTCGAGACTTCAACACTTGTTTTTGTCTCCGATTGATCTCCGGAACTTTAAACTCAGGACACCGACAGGTTTTTATTTAAACTGATCCTTCGCTCTCGGATGAAAACCGTTTTTGATACGCGTGGTCCGTTGCAGGAGAAGATCCACGTGGAGTTCGAGTGTCCAGAGAGCAGCCCGGCTGAAGTCGTGTCGGCCATCGACCAGCCGCCTCCGCAGGTAAACGGCAACCACACAACACCTGAGAGAGTGGACTACAGCCACGGGGTTTTACTCTGGGGATTATTAAAGGGCTGCGCCGTGCATTTTTTTTTGTAAATAAACGTCAGCATTATTCAGACTGTGAAAACAGACTTCTGTGGCTTCGGAGGAGATTTGTGAAGTTAGAAGGAAGTAAAACTGCATTTTAGGAAGTGAAGGGGCGAGAATATGTGGCACAAAAATGAGCCCCCCCAAAAAAAGGTTTGACTTTCAAAGCTAAGAAATGATTTCCACGGGTGACCTTTACTTTTCAAAATCAGACTTTTATTTTGTTTCGCTTTGATCTTTTAAACCCAGAAGCCTCGAATTAATTTCATCTGTCCGGCCAAAAAGATCCTGACAAGAGAGACGAGTATGTAATTATAATTAATATTATTAGTAAGAGAGAAAAAGCTTCCCCAGCAGCAGTGAGCGTTGGAGTGAAGAAGGGCGTTTTTTTTTTTTTGTCCTGAGCTCCGTCTTCCAGGCAACATAAAATCTTCCCCGACCTGCAGGTGGAGGTCGTTGCACGAGTGGAGAACTTCACCTTCATATTAAAAGAGCTGTTTTTTGAAATGATGGAAATGTTTGTTTTGTTTCACTTCATTCAACACCTGAGGACCTGAAAGTCTCAAATAGTTCAATTTCGGCCTAAAAAACTGTTTATGTTCTTTTTATGGTAATGCTGAGTGTGTGTGTGTGTGTGTGTGTGTGTGTGTGCGCGTGTGCGTGCGCGTGTGTGTGTTTCAGGTGCGGGCGGCGGATGGAGACCCCCGAGGTCTGTTATGGGTTCTGGATGAGGAGATGGTGACGCCGGCCTCCAGTGAGAGCAGCGCCTTGGAGAGAGTCTGTCAATATTACAGCAACACCGGTAGACACACACACACACACGCACAAACACACACACGCACAAACACACACACACACACACACACACACACACACCCTGTACGACCCCCGCAGCAGCGTGTTGACCGTCCCGATCGCGTCCCTGCAGTTCGTCAGTGCGAGCAGCCGCTGCAGTGCGAGGTGAAGCACCTGATGGGCGGCGACCCGGTCCGCTACGACCTGGCGGGATGGTTCGGTCTGATCCAGAACAACCAGTCGGCTCTCAACGCCATCTGTCTGCTGCAGAACTCCACCATGTGAGTGCGTTTGGGAGGTTGACACACA
Source organism: Embiotoca jacksoni (assembly GCF_022577435.1). NCBI lineage: Eukaryota > Metazoa > Chordata > Actinopteri > Embiotocidae > Embiotoca > Embiotoca jacksoni. The sequence continues at coordinate 11,375,578 of NW_027185230.1, read as the reverse complement.
CACACACACACACACACACACACACACACACACACACACACCAACACAAACACCGATGCAGGCTCCTGTCGTCGCGCAGTTTGCGTTTCGAAGAGCTTCAAGTGGCCAAAAGTATGTGGACACACCCGTTTATGTCAACGAGGCTCACAAATACAGGCCTGAAATCTGCTGCTTGGATTCTGGAAAAGAAATGTTGTCTTTTATTTCTGGTATTTTGGACAAAAACTGAAGTGATCATGTATGAACTATGAACATTTATTTAGTGTTTATCACCTTTAGTGCTAAAAAAAACAAAAAAAACAACAACCTTCAATTCTGTCACACCGTCTCTCTCTCTCTCCGCCTCCCTCAGAGGGGCCGTGAAGGCCATGTTCACCCCCGGCATCTCCCTGCCCCCACTGTGTCGCAGCTTGGGGGGTCTGCAGGGCGGCAGCCAGCGCTCGCTGCAGAGGAACGGCACCATCAGGAAGACGTTCAGCGGCGGCATGGCGGCGATCCGCAGACACTCGCAGTGCATCGCCGTGAAGCTGCAGGCGGTGAGCGAGTCGGCGACCTTCAGTCACCTGCCCGGGGTCGAAGTGTGATCCAGGCTGTGTGTGTGTGTAATTCTGTGTAATTCTGTGTGTGTGTGTGTGTGTGTGTGTGTGTGTGTGTGTGTCCCACTCCCCCCCCCGCCCGCAGGACGCTCTGGTGAATCTGATTCGTCGAGCCCGCCCGGTGTTCCTGCAGTGCGTGAAGACGGACGACGTGCCGGCTCTCCGAGTGCAGCTGCGCTCCACTCAGATCCTGTCGGCGCTGCAGCTGTACCGCACAGGTCGGCACGTCCGCGACAGCAATCGTCCCGATGACACTCGTGTACTTTTAACGGAGTAAAACAGGTTTCAACGTGTTTTTCGTGATCGGACGAATGTTTTTTTTTCCTTTTTGGTTTTGTATTTTTTTTTTTTTTTTCCTGCTGCGGCTTTTAATTTTGAATAAATATGAAGCTGAACTGAGTCTCTCTCTGGCTGCAGGTTATCCGGATCACATGACCCTGAGCGACTTCCGGTGCCACTTCCAGGCGTTGTCTCCTCCCATCATGAAACGTTACGCCTCCATGTTTGTCAGCCACGATGAGAGGAAGGTGGGGCCGCCGCCGCCGCCGCTCGCTCCGTCGTACGAGCTCCGTGTCTCCGACCCTCCGGATGAACTTGTGGTTTGTCCTCTCTCTCTGTGTGTGTGTGTGTTTTCTTTCAGGCGGTGGAGGAGCTGCTGGTGGAGCTGGACGTGGATAAGAAGAGCATCGTGGTCGGAGCCAGCAGGGTGAGAGAACACCTCCTTCCGAAGTCTCGTAGTGTAAAAACAGCCCGGCGCGATATCGTTGCGGCTCATCGGGTCGTCTTCCCTGCCGTGTCTCCCAGGTGTTCATGAAGCGAGGGGTGCTGCGCTACCTGGAGCAGCAGAGGGACCAGCAGGTCACCGGCTGGCTGGTCCACCTGCAGGGCTCCTGCCTGGGACACCTTGCCCGCCAGAAGTACCGCAAACTGAAGGTCAGTGTCCCGCCGGGTGCTCGTCTTCTTCGCCGATGAAGGACCGCCCGAGCTCTGATGGGTTCGCCGAAGACGCGCCGCTGGCTTCTTCTCGGCAAGATCAACTTTTTCTGTTTAGTGAAGACGTAGAACGGAAGGCGATGCTCATGTTTTCAGAAGCTGACATCAGAAAATATTCCGTCAGAAACATCTTTGAACTCTGACCATGAGAGAACATTAACATTTTATAACAACATCGAAAAGTTTTGCGAAGCTTTAATCCGACTGAAAAAGGCTGAAAATGGAATACAAAAAGTCTTAAATTTCAGTTACAGTGCTCTTGAATATCCTTTTTTTTGCTGTAGTCAGCAAATTCTAAAAGTTCCTCGATTCTTAACGGACAAGTGTTGTTTTTATTTAATGAATTAATTGTTATACATTTTTAATTGATTAATCACAAACTTTTGCAGATTTACAGTAAACTGTAGATAGTTTTGTGTCTCTTTGAAGTTGTTTTGTGTCTCTTTAAATTTGTTTCGTGTCTCACTGTGGTTGTTTGTGTCTCTTTGAAGTTGTTTCGTGTCTCATTGTGGTTGTTTGTGTCTCTTTGTGGTTGTTTGTGTCTCTTTGAAGTTGTTTTGTGTCTCTTTAAAGTTGTTTTGTGTCTCATTGTGGTTGTTTGTGTCTCTTTGTGGTTGTTTATTATCTCTGAGGTTTTTTTTTTTGTTTTTTTTTTCCTGTTTTGTGGTTGTGTGGTGTCTCTTTGTGGTCTTTTTGCATCCTTTAAGGATCTCTCTCAGTGGTCTCTTTGTCTGCATTTGTAGTCTTGTAACTGAACTCTGTCACAAACAAGAAATATTAACTGTTCTGTAGGCCTGTTGAGTTAAACAATATAAGCAGATACTGTTCATTTACAGAGATTAAATGTGGATCGACAAGAAAACTCTGAAAATATAAAATTATAATATGTAGCAATGTTTGATATATATTAAGACATAAAATGGGAATTAAAGCAGATTTGTTTATGTAGAATTTCTTTGGGGTTTTAGTATCTTTATAATGATTCTAACATACATTTTAATCTAATGTAGTAAATATTCTATATTTATACGATGTTTTTTTTTAAGCAGATCACTATTTTAAAACTAACAAATTGCTAGTTTTTCTATTTGCACCATCAGTAAAATGTCACTTTGGGATGAAGCACGATTGAATCTGTAGTTTAAACTCCCGCTGTTTGTGTCGTTTGTGCGTCTTCAGGTGCAGCAGATGGCCGTCCGCTGTCTGCAGAGGAACCTGCGGGCCCTGAGGGTCGTGACCCGGTGGAGCTGGTGGAAGCTGTTCTGCAGAGTGCGTCCGCTGCTCGACGTCAACATGGACAACGAGAGGCTCCGAACCAAAGAGGTACGCGCAGTACCGTCACTCGGTGTAACTCGGCACCCGAAGAAACACAACCTCGGTGTGAAAAGTAAAAAAATAAAATAAAAAAAACCACACAAGTAAACAAACAAACAGCAGATTAGTCGGTAAAAGATTGAAAAAACAACAACAACAACGGCAAACAAACAATTCACCGAGCGAATATTCCAAGACGTGATTTAAAAGATGTCGCCGTGACGATGCCCCTCTGTTCGGTTTCCTGTCAGGACGAGATTTCAGCGCTGAGGCGACGCCTGGAGAAGTCAGAGAAGGAGAGGAACGAGCTGAGGCAGACTGCAGACGGCCTGGAGACCAAGGTCTCTGCTGCACACACACACACGCACACATACACACACACACACACACACACACACACACACACACACACACACACACACACACACACACACACACACACACACACACACACAGACAGACATGTACACACGCAGCTCATGGTGTGATCGGTGTCTGCAGATTACTGCTGTGACATCTGAGCTGAGCGACGAGCGTTTCCGTGGCGATGCGGTGGGTCAGGCTCTGGATGTGGAGAGGGCAGAAAGACTCCGACTCAGCAGGGACAACAAAGACCTGCAGGTGGGCCGACTCCGAACCTCCTCCAGAGACCCGCCTCCGGTTTCACGGCGTTCTTTCTTTACCGTCAAACATCTGCCGTCTTCTTCTTCTTCTTCTTCTTCTTCTTTCTACCGAAAGGCTCGTCTCGACCAGGGCAGAGTCGCCATGGAAACTCTGGAGAAGCAGCTGGAAGAGGAGAAGCAGAAAGCTCAGGTCGCTGAGGGTCAGAGAGGAGCAAGGACAGGTAAAGACCCGCTGCTTTCCAGGGAGAACATCGTCTGTGAAGTGTTCTATTCGAGTTGCACCATGGAGTTAGTGAGTCTGCAGTCGCCAGGGGTTACAGGGAAGGACAGTTAGGAATGGGTAAACATCAGCAATGAACATTATTTTATCATAAACCTTTCTTACTTTTTACCTAGAGGGTTTGTTCCGCAAGCTTTCTTAACTGAACAAACCGGTTGTAAATTTCATCGCACTGAATGTTTGCTCGTTTCACAATTCAACAATTCCCACCTAAGCGAGGAGGAAAAAAACTCCTGCAGGGGGAACGAAAAACTCCCTTTTAACAGAAAGAAAAACCTCCGATAAAATGATAGAATACTGTAAACACCCACATACGGTACATGTCTGAATAATTTGCCACAAAAACTAAGACAAATAAGAAGTGATGAAGAGGAAGAGCGGAGTTGTCTTTTTAAAGCTATTGATAAATGTAAGATGATATGACAAGGACGGAGAAGAATGAAGCTCTGTGGAGGTGGAGGCTTCGCTGATGTACATCATTCATGGTAACAAACTGCATCTGCAATAAAAAAAAAAACATCAGTCTGTCAATCAAACAGGTAAAAAACAAAAAAAAACAACCCACGGTGCTTCAAACATGACTGACAGACGGTGACATAAAGAACAAGAAGGAAGAGAACAAAATTTTAAAACATGACTATATTAATAATCTATTCAAAAAGCCCGGATAGAAACAGAGACCCGAAAGTCAGGCAGACTGTCGCTGAAAAAAAACCCCCGAAAAGTTTGTGTCCCGAACTGAGAAATGTCACCGGATGTTTTATTTAAGTTTGTATTTTTTTTAAATGACCCTCCGTTTCGCCCCCGGCACGCAGACGGCGAGCTGGCCATGCAGCTGGAGTGCTGCCAGACGGAGGTGGAGTTCGTCCGCAGACGGCTGAAGCAGACGGAGGAAAAGCTGGAGACGGAGAGGCAGAACCGGCAGCAGCTCGACGCCAAGGTGAGGCGGCGCGCGGCGACGTGCGCGGCGGCAACGCTGACGGGGGATTAAATGACCTGGAGAATGATCACGCTCTGTGTGTGCGTGCGTGCGTGCGCGTGTGCGTGTGCGTGTGCGCGTGTAGGTGTCGGCGCTGCAGGCCCAGCTGGAGCAGTCCAGGAGGAGCGTGACAGAACTGAAACGTCACTGTCGGCGCGTGACCTCTGACCTCCAGGACGCCCGGGTGCTCACCGACAGTCTGCAGAGCCGCGTGCACGAACTGGACCGCAAACAGAGAAGGTCCGTCCTCGCGTCCGCTGCATTAAAGATCATCACGGAAACCCTGTTAGAGCGTCATCTGACGGTTCGTGCCAGTTTTCACTTCTTCTTTCTTTTTTTGTTTTTATGTTTCCTCTCCCGACAGGTTCGACAACGAGCTGACTCAGGCTCTGGAGGAAGCCGACAACGAGAGAGAGCAGAAGGAAAAAGCCTGTCACGAGAGCACCGCTCTGGGGGCTGAAATCTTCACGCTGCGCCGCAGCCTCCAGGTGGGGCCGCGTTTACGTCTTTTTTATATGAAAGCAGTCCAATGATTAACGCAAATTTAAACAAACCGTTTCCGGGGGCTCGCGGTTTGTTTTGTTTTTTTCCGTTCACGCCATTTTTTTTCCCGCAAAATATTTCGTCAGCGGGAGCCGTGCTGAAAGCGTTACGACGTCGAGCAAGTCTTTTCGAACGGAGCTCGCTTTATTGACAAAAAAAATAACCCCTCGTTTACAATCGGAAAGGCTCTGCTGCTGTTTTCTCATCACAACATAAAACAAGAGGGAAAAACCCGGAAGAGATGGGATCCGCCATCTCACAAAATGCACCAAAATCCGTCAAAATACGATGAAATTTAAGAAAATGCATTAAAATTTGACAAAATACAACATTTTACAAAACGCATGAACATTTCAGATAACAAAACAGTGATTTCGGATGTTACGGAGGGGAACCCTTCTTGTTTGTGACTGGACAGAATCCAAGCAGATCTGCTCTCTGACCCTGCGATCGCGCTGCTGTGTTCGTGAGGCCTCGGATCTTTTGTATAGAACGGTTCGCGTAACGCCGGCACAACAGTTTCTCTGGTTCAGTTTAAGGTGAGACTCTGCAAACTGTTTATTTTCTCTTCCCTTGTGCTCTTGTGCTCCAACGTTGCAAAACCCGCCAACGTTCAGGGAAACGTCTCCTCGAGCGTGTTGAGGGAGTTTAACCTTCAGCAGCTGCGGAGACAAAGTTTCTGAGCTGGAACACGAACAAAATGTTGTGACACTCGGTGTGTGTGTGTGTGTGTGTGTGTGTGTGTGTGTGTGTATATATGCGTGTGTGTGTGTATATGTGTGTGTGTATACATGTGTGTGTGTATATATGTGTACGTGTGTGTGTGTATATGCGTGTGTGTGTGTATATGTGTGTGTGTATACATGTGTGTGTGTATATATGTGTACGTGTGTGTGTGTATATGCGTGTGTGTGTGCGTGTGTATATGTGTGTGTATACGTGTGTGTGCATGTGTGTGTGTGTGTGTGTTTATACGTGTGTGTGTGTGTGTATGGGTATACGTGTGTGTGTGCGTGTGCGTGTGTGTATGCGCACGCGTGTGTGTGTGTGTGTGTGTGTGTGCATATACGTGTGTGTGTGTGTGTATATGTGTGTGTGTATACGTGTGTGTGCATGTGTATGTGTGTGTGTGTGTGTGTATACGTGTGTGTGTGTGTGTATGGGTATACGTGTGTGTGTGCATGTGTATATATGTGTGTGTGCGTGTGTGTATGCGCGCGCGTGCGTGTGTGCGCGTGCGCCCGCTGCAGGAGAGCCAGTCGGAGGTGGGCCGTCTGCAGAAGCAGAAGGAGGAGTTGTGCGCTCAGATCCGTGACCTCAGCCTGCCCGTCGATCTCGCCGCCGACTCCCTGCCCGACCTGAAGAAGCAGCTCCGCCTCCTGGAGAGCCAGGCCGGCGAGAGAGCGGAGGAGGTCGCCAAGCTCGCCGCCAACATCCAGCAGCAGCAACAGGTGCCCGCGGCGCTCACAGCTCAGGTGTGTTTCCTCGCTCGCTCGCTCGCTCGCTCTTCACGCCCGCCCCGTCTCGCCGACAGATCCACATCCGCTTCGAGATGGAGATGGAGAGGATGAAGCAGATGCACCAGAAGGAGCTGGAGGATAAAGAAGAGGAGTTGGAGGACGTCCACAAGTCCTCGCAGAGACGGGTGGGTTTGACAAAATGTCGAGCATCCCAGCGTGCATTTCACTGCATGTAGCTAAATACGTTTACTCAAGTACTGAAAATATAGGTTTCAAACTACTTACGAAGTTTCGATTTTGTGCTGCTTTATGAATCATTTTGAACATTTTTGGACGGAAATATTTTACTCCGCTGCATAACGTAACACAAAATTTTAGCCAACCAGCTACAACGTTAATACAAAGTTTAAACAACAATCCATCAGGAATGCTAATCTAATAATATAATTAATTTCAAACCTCCTTTATTTTGTCTCCAAACCATCAGAGGAGCTCAAATTATTTCCTATGAAGGGCCAAAAATGTATGTTTATGTTAAGTGAAATTACAATTGCTTAAAATGGGATATATTTGACCTTAAATTAAATTAAATTACCATTTTAAATCTAAAATAAAATCCAATTTGATCAGTTCAGATTTTACAGCATTGCAGAAGAAGAAGAAGAAGCACGAGCTTGTTGAATGTTCAAAACTAAAAAAAAAAAGGGTGCCGAGGTGTCCTGCTATTATTCTCTCATATATTCCTCATCACTCAGCGGCTGATGTCGATCAGCTGTCCCAGGACGCAGCAGGGTAATTTAGACGGACTCTGATTTATTAATCAGAACTGTTTTTATGCTCCTCCGCAGACGACGATGATCTTTTTTTTTTTATGTCGATGATTACGCGCGCCGCCGGCGGGGAACATTCTCCTGTCAAGGGACAATAAAAGCTCCTCCGGGTCGCTCGTTCATCATTTCCTCCGCTGGTGTTTTATTTGATTTTTTTTTTTTTTTTTTGCTTGTTTTTTTTTTTTTTTTTTTTTAATGGCGTGTGCAGCTCAGGCAGTTGGAGATGCAGTTGGAGCAGGAGTACGAGGAGAAGCAGATGGTGATTCACGAGAAGCACGACTTGGAAGGGCTCATCGCAACTCTGTGTGACCAGGTAGAGCACGCACACGCACACACACACGCACGCACACACACACACACACACGCGCATGTTCAACTACTCAAATAAAGTCCGTCTCGTATTGAACATCATGTTTGTTTTCATGTGTGAGAAGGTCCTTCCTTCATGCTCGTAGATCAGGTTTCAGTTTCTATTTTTGGATCTGAGGGAACTGAAAACACAATTTTTCAAATTTGGGCTAAAAGCTGATAAAAAAAAAAAATACTCGTGTGGCCAAACATAACTCATTCATAGAGGTCGCATTTACCGGGAATTACTTTGTCCTTAAATGTACCTTGTTTTATTGCTTATATTTTGACCTACACATCCTGCAAACATTTTAATTTAACCTATAAAAGTGAGATGTTCCTCGGGGGGGGGGGGTATCTTTGCCAGAGGGGCCGCATTTCAGCCCGCATGCCGCTGTTTGCCGACCTGCTTGCCGGGCTGATGTTGTCTAAATGATGGATATGTTATCGCTGCGTTACAGGCGCCACAAAACAAGTATATGCCGGCTAATTGGACGATCCGTCTCTGTGAGGATGTAATTGGACTCTTGATAAGAGTCCAGGACCTGGTGTGCAGCCAAGCTGGCAAACGGCTCCAGTTCACATCTTTTTTTTTTTTTTTTAAAGGGTTGAGAGTCAACGGTGTTGTTTCTAAGTTTACGAGGCAGCCCGCCAATTAAAGTGTGATTTTGTGGTGTGAATCGGGTACCAATAAGAATACTGTCTGGCGGAGTTAAACACGGGTAAAGTGGAAGAACATTTTAGAGCAAAAGGTCTAAACTTTTCCGAACGTGCATCACCAAACCATTTCCAAACCAAATTTCTCTAATTTAATTCAGTTCAAGTACGGTTTTATTTATGGTGTAAAATTCCCATTGAACTTGGTCACAATACATTTTGCAAACACAAAACGTTCCCTGACAAACCTGCTGCAGCAGATTTTCAACCGTGCAGACTCTTTTCTTGCCTTATTTTCAAAGGTTGTTTAATAGTGTCACCAAAATGTGTCGTTTTCATTACGTGGTAATAATAAGATATACCGACTGTACTGTGATGCGCGACGTTCCTTTTTACAAATAGATATCGCCATGAAACGTCTACAGTTGATTACTTATATTAAGACGGTTATTTTTTGCTTGACAAGTTGAAATGGGGCATTGTCTAATTAAATATACACTAATTTGCATATATTATCAGGACAGAAAACTGAACCGTGGATAAAGCCAGATTTAAAATTCGTGCTTCATTTTGTTGAAATATAAAGGTCAAAGATACTTACAGAGGAGTTTTGGGGTATCTTTCTATCTCTAGAAAAAAAAAGCTATGAAAAATAGCTATCCATGTTTTTTGGGAATAAAATGTTACATAAATCAGGCTCCAAATGATAAAAGAACAAACTTCTCAGTAAAAAAACCTTCAGAATATAGATGAGAGTAAAAGTGGAAAGTTTGGTGAGCGTAAGTGCTGCTGAAGTGGAGATTTCTGGCTCAGGATGAGAGAAAAGTCATTTAGAGAAAAATGACCTTTGTTTTTAAAATGCACGTTTGAATGAGTTTCATCTCGTACTCTGAGCCAGAAATCTCCACTTCAGCAGCACTTACAATCACCAAACTTCCCACTTTTATTCCCATTTACGTTCTGAAGGTTTTTATAAGAGTTTTTTTTCATGTATAATTCAGGATTTGATTTATGTAACATTTTATGTCTGCTAACTTTTCATTAACTCTACAGACGCAAATACACAAACTGTAATAAAATAAACACCTGAATTTGTATTTTTGATTTTTTTTTTTTTCCCCCCACTAGTTTGACTTTTTACAGCACAAAAATAATGCAAAATTGACCCGTGCTTAAGAGTTTTCTCCTGCAGTTTCTCACCTTTTTTGTTAAGAACAAAGTCGTTTGGCCTACTTTTTTTCCAGACATTTGTTTCCCCGTATATACAAACACACTTTCTCCACTGTTACTCCCCTATTTGATTGTTGTCCTGTTTTCCTTCCCGTACCTGAATTTGAGTCTGGAAGGGGTTAATCTGAGGTGTGTCGTCTTGCAGGTGGGTCACAGAGACTTCGACGTGGAGAAGAAGCTGAGGAGGGACCTGAAGAGAACTCACGCCCTGCTGGCCGACGCCCAGCTGCTGCTCGGCACCGTCGACAGCTTGGGCCAGCCGCTGCCCAACGGCAGCAAAGACCAGGTCGAGCGGCTGCACTTCCAGGTACCTTCACACTCACCTTCGCCTCCCGGGAACCTCGGCGGCGGCGCCCCTCTGCTCTGTCGGAGAAACAACCTTCTTATGTCTCTGGTTAGCTCGAGGAGAGTGAGGCGAGGCGGCTCGAGGCCGAGAGCATCCGGACGACTCTCTCCCAGGAGCTGGACAACACCCAGCTGGAACTGGAAAATATCTGCAAGCAGAAGAGTATGGTGAGTGTTTGTCTTTTACTGGTGGATCTGAATTTAACCACTGATAACAGTCGTTTTAGTCACGTAAAACTCTCTGTAACTTTGTCCTGTGCCGCCTCAGTTCCTTTTGTTTTATACAACCCCGTTTCCAAAAGAGTTGGGACGCTGTGTAAAATGTACATAAAAAAGAATAAAAATCCCGCCCGAAAATGTGGGCACGTCAACTTCTACGGTGCATAAAATAAAGGTACAGAGAATCCAGAGAAATCCCTGTACGCAAGGTACAAGGCCGAAAATCAATACTTGATCTTCGGGCCCTCAGGCGGCACTGCATTAAAAACAGACACAGTCCTGTTGTGGAAATCACTGCATGGGCTCAGGAACACTTCCGAAAACCATCGTCTGTGAACACTGTTTCATCGCTGCACCCACAAATGCAGGTTAAATTTCTACCACGCAAAGTAGAAATTCTTTTTAAACATGTTTCACAAACGCTCATTTAAGCTGGACTGAGGCGAAGTGGAAAACTGTCCTGTGGCCCGAAAAATCCAAGTTAATTAACTGTGATCTACTCTACATAACGTTATCGATGTTTATATCTCTGTCGTCTTACTTTTGGCGTTGGGGAACACAGTTTATATCAAATGTGGGCATATAAGCCCTTTACCACTTTACATTTGTGTGTCCAGGTGGATGAACAGTTGGCCCTGCTGCAGCACGAGAAGGTGGACCTGCTGAAGAGACTCGAGGAGGACCAGGAAGACCTCAACGAACTAATGAAGAAGCACAAAGCGCTCATTGCACAGGTGCTGCTCTCCACTCGATCGTATCTCCTCTTTCTCGTGAACCCCACGAGTAAATTGCCTCCCCTGTGACGCTTTTGTGTCCTCCTCAGTCGTCCAGTGACATCTCTCAGATCAGAGAGCTGCAAGCCGAGCTGGAGGAGGGGAAGAAGCAGAGACACTCTCTCCAAGAGGAGGTAACCCCGTGTGGCAGTTGTCGCCGGTTTCGCCGTAACCGGAAGCGTCGTGGTGGACGTCTGTCACTCTGTAACTCGTCTCTCCCGCTGCCCCCCCCCCCCCATGCAGCTCCAGCAGTGCGCGTCGAGGGTGCAGTTCCTGGAGTCGTCCACTGTGGGGCGCAGCATCGTCAGTAAACAGGAGGCTCGCGTATGTGACTTGGAGAATAAATTGGAGTTTCAGAGAGGGCAAGTCAAGAGGTTTGAGGTACGATGAGATGATCTTTTTTCTTTTCTTTTTTTCCCAGTTTCCCCTCCAACACTCTGAACACAGGCAGGGCTGCGATCCTTTCGCTTCCTCTCGGTGATTCTGTACGCGTGTGTGTGTGTCCGTGTCCAGGTGCTGGTGCTGCGTTTGAGGGACAGCGTGGTGCGTCTGGGGGAGGAGCTGGAGCAGAGCGCGCAGGCCGAGGCCCGGGAGAAGGAGAACGCCCGCTACTACCAGCAGCGCGTGCAGGACATGAGGCTGGAGATGGAGGAGCTGACGCAGCGGGAGCAGGACAGCGGCCGCCGACGCATGGAGCTGGTAACAAACTCACAACGCCGCAACGGTCCGACTGGACTGTAAACAACAGCCGTGACCGCCTGTTTCCCCTCCGTATCTAATGTAGTAATAATATTAACGATAATAATGAACTCGATTTGTATAGCACCGTCGATTCAAGAAATGCAGGGGGGGAAAAGAAAAAAAAAGAAAATTACATCCAAAACAGATTGAAAAGAACATCGGAACGTGTACAAATTTGATTAAAAAAAATCAAATGCATAAGAGCAGATGGAATTAAACCAGTCAGTAACTCCCTACTTGTTTCTGTGCCTATTACGTTTTTTTTTTTCTTTCCTCTTTGATTTAAATAAAGAGGAAAAGAAAACAGCATCTGCGTGCACCTGCAGACAGATCAGCACCGCCCTACCTGAAACCCCCACCCCCCCTAGCAGGCGCTCCACGTATCTCCAATTTGCAGAGATGGTATTCAGTGAAAGAGAGAGAGAGAGAGACATGGGGAGGTGGGGGGGCCTTAAACAGTCCTGGCAGGCAGCTCTTCCTTCAGGCAGTGATTGAGAGTGCAGCCCACTTCCCCCAAAAACAGTCACTACTCCTTCCTTCTCGGCTGTTCTCATTAAGGAAAAAAACAACAGCTGGTCCGTTCCGCGGGAACATTTAGAAAAACATCACTTTTGGTTTACTGCAGACCGTGATCGCGGCGATGCTCACAGAGGAGGAGGAGGAGGAGGAGCAGCTCAGGAAACAACTCTGTAATAATGTCTACGTGATGCACAAAAGACCGAGTGTAATGTTTACTTCTGAATATGCGTGGAGGAGCAGAGAGAAACAAAAGAGGACTCTCACCCAGGGATGGAAAATATTTTAGGGGTGGTTACGTCACATCAACTGACAGTTGGTGACGCTACTGCTCCGCCCATAAAGGGAAGAATGAGAAGAAGAAGAAGCAGCATTAAAACAGATGTCAAACTTCAAATGTCACGCGAAAGACCGCGACGGATATGACCAAGAGGGTCAAAGTTCAAGGCGCATTTTGATGTTGATTGTATACATACCACTTGCAACAGTACATACTTCGTAAGGGCAGTACTGAAAATAAAGAGAAAAAGTATGACATCAAGAACACAGCTTTGGGTTTTTGGAGGCAGGAGGTACCACATTTGGACAAGCTGGGAAGGAGCCAGGCACACTATGCCCCGCCCACCTATACTCGAAACCTGACCACACCTCAGGCCTGTCAATCAAACAGACACGCCCTCAAACTATTTGAGGCTTAATATCTAATTAATGCTGGAATTATTAGGAACATTTTAGTTGCTCCTCTCCAGCTCGTCCAAATATCGTCACTTCTGGCTCCGAAAAAACACCAAGATGGGCGACAGCCAAGTTAAAGCTTCACTCCGAAGGTCTGAACATGAATTAGTCCAAAAGTATGTCAAGATATTCTGGTGGTTTTTGTCACCTCTACACACTTTTAGGTTTGTTTTTAATTATTCTACACAATGAAGCTCAATTTAATTCGACAAATTTGCAATAAGTTCACGTCTTTATTGGAAGGATGTCGGTGCCCATAAGAAAAGTGAATTTCTTCTGACTGAATTGGACACGTGAGTGTTAACAAACCCAGTTTTCTGTCAGATATCGTCAGTCGCTCCCAGCAGATTTCTTTGTGACCTCTGAGCCGAGCGAAAGAAGGAGCTTCAATAATTATTCAGTTATTAGCACGAAGCTATGCACACACACACACACACGAGCACGCTGTCACGAATAGACATATTAATACACACACACACACACACACTCATCCTCTTCCTCCCACCGCTCTTAACGTCATCTCTCCCTCATCCTGCCTTCTCTCTCTGACTGTGATTAATCCTCATTGTCTCTTCAAGGTTATGGACACACACACACACACACACACACACACACACACACACACACACATATATACACGCTTATGTGTCTCTATGACAACCGCTGCACCCACACCCGTCTTCTCAAAGCCAACAAAGCCAATAACTTTGAAAGCCTTTGTGTGTGTGTGTTTGACAGGATGTTAGAGAGACAGAAGTGAAAAAAAGATGATAACAGACAAGATGAATTAATAAATCACTGTATTCTCAATGTCAGTGTGTGTATGTAACAATTTTCTTATAAATATGGCGGGCCAGGTCACAACAGCGTGCGTGCGTGCGTGTGTGTGTGTGTGTGTGTGTGTGTGTGTGTGTGTGTGTGTGTGAGAGAGAGAGAGAGAGGACATGCCATCGGACTGTCAGTGTCTGACTGATGAGGTAATATGGGCTGGGGCGGAGGTAATTGCTGCGTCGGGGTCCTCACAGATTGCTGCCAGGGAAGGGGTCGGGGGGAGGGGGGGATTCGTGTCCTCTTTTTTTGGGGGGGAATCGTCTCATGTTTTATTTGTTTGTTTCTTTGCAGGAGATGCAGGTGGAGGAGCTCTCGGCCGTGCGGCAGACGCTGCAGGCCGACCTGGAGACGTCCATCCGCCGCATCGTTGACCTGCAGGCCGCCCTGGAGGAGGTGGAGTCGAGCGACGAGAGCGACAGCGAGAGGTACAATCTGTTTTCGCCGAGTTCCGTCTCCTCCGATTTAAAAACGATCACGTTTTTATTTCTGAACTCAACCTTTTCACCGCTCTGCCCCTTCAATGCAGCGTTCAAACTGCTGTGGAGTCTTTAACTCGAAAGAAAGACCTGTAAGGAACTCAGGACTGTGTGTGTGTGTGTGTGTGTGTGTGTGTGTGTGTGTGTGTGTGTGTGTGTGTGTGTGTGTGTGTGCGCGCGTGTGCGTGCGTGCGTGTCTGAAAGTCTCAATATGAGAATCCTGACTTAAAGAAGTGAGAGAAACTGACCTCTTAAAGGATAATTTGTGTCTATTAAAACTACTTGTGGTTTAATGAATGCAAACGTTGTTCTCACCAAAGTAACTGTAAGTCTGATAAAGGCTCTAATTGGATATAAAACTGTAAGTCGATTAATCGATCAAGTCGATCAACAGAAAAGAAAAGAACCAAACTTTTGCTGGTTCCGTCCACAGACTGTGTATAAAAGTGGACAGCAGCTTCCGGGTCTGAAACATGAGGCAGACGTCGAAGTGCCTTAAAGTGCAATACCTCCGACTGCCGCTAGGGGCTGCCTCCAAAAAAATAAAATAATAATAATTTCTCCATAAACTCCCATTCAACTTCTCTCATGAAATACAATTCATGTTTAATTCACGTTTCCTGACCTTCACGGATTACCTTGGTGAGTACAATACAATTGGTACAAAGGACAGCCAAAACCATGAAAATAAAACCCAAAGAAACCAGAATTATCCTTTAAGGAGACTCAAGTTTAAAAGGTTACTAACAGCCGATTGGACCGCCACTGTAAAAAAAACAAAAAAAAACAAAAAAACAAAGCAAACTTCAAAATGTCTTTAAATTCAGCTGTGACAGTTTGTTAATCAGCATTTTTTTCCCCTACTTTTCCAATCAGTTCTTGAACACCAAGTGTCAAAGTTATAACTGTCGGGCAAGTTTGAAGTGTCTTTCTGCTGATGTAATAATCAAACTGAATGGAAATCGGAGGCTACCTGGAATTTAATTTAAAAAAATGGATTCACTGATCGAACAAACAGCCGTCTGCTTTGGAAAATGCTTTTCATGCCGATCAGTGTGAATCCGAAGCTTCAGCGAGGTTCCTTGAGACGCGTCTGGGTAGCCTCAGTTTTCACCTGCATTATTTGTTGCGAGGAAATGATAAACCAAAAAAAACAACAAAAAAAAACAACAACAACAGAAAAATTGACGCTTTAACTGAGATATGAAGGTGATTTGAATCTATCCGAACTGTAATCCCGCCCCGGCTTGCAGTGTAGCATCGTCTGCTTGTTGAGCTGCGGTTCTAAATCACCCTCTGCGATGCGCTTGCATGCCCGTTGCAGCGAATAATGCGTAAAAAAAAAACCTGCCAGCTGAGCAAACGGGAGGGCTGACGCGTCCGTTCTGAGCGCTGAAGGTGTTGGATTTGCCCCGCAGTGACTCGGTGTCCAGCGTCGGCTCCGTGGGGACCGAGGACGTCGGGGAGGGGATCCGTCACTGGTTAGGAGTTCCCAGAGGAGGGTCCCGAGGTTCTACCTACAGCAGCCAGGGGGGGCGCCAGTCGGTCGCCGACACCATGAGCACCTACAGCTTCCGGTACGTCCGATTGACATCATTCAAGGGTGCGTGTCAGCCAGTCGAGTAATGTTTGTTCTCCCTCCTCCTAAAGTTCCTGCGTGGATCCCGACGACGACGACAACGGCGGCTCCGAGGCCGGAGGCGTCGGCGCCCGGGGCGTCGGTCGAGCGCCGTCCTCCTCGGCTCTGTCCGAGCTGCTGGACGGACTCCGTAAACGCAGAGCGGGCGGGGACGCCGGAGACGGAGCCGGCAGCGCCATCTCCCTGCCGGTCCACCAAACGACGGCGGCCTCCGCTCTCAGACGGAGAGCCTCGGCCGTGTCTCTCAGTCCGGAAGACGCCCAGGAGCCCAGGAGCATCCTCAAGCCGTCCTCCCCGCTGCTGCCGCGCGCCGCCGGCTCCCGCTCCGTCACCGACTCTCAGGCGTCGACGGCGGGAGCCAAACTGTCCCGCTTCAGCTCCGGCGATTCCAACGCCTCGCTCCCCTCGTTGCCGCGTCTCTCGTCCCTGGGGACGTCCCTCGCCGCCCGCCATCATCCGCCCTCCCTGGCCATCCCGGAGGAGGGCTCGGAGGAGCCGCCGCCGCTGCGCTCCGTGACCGCTCCCGTCCGGCGCTCCCCGCAGGCGCCGCGGCGTTGCATGCTGGGTAGCCTGGTCGCGGAGGACGGAGGCGAGAGCTATCTGGGTTCGGAGCCGATGGTCTTCCAAAGCCGCCGCCTGGCCGGCGACCGCGACCGCGACGACGCGGCCTCCGACATCCTGCCGGCCGTGCGCCGAGCCCAGTCCACCAGCAGCCTGGCCGGCTCGGTCCGGGGGGGGAGGAGGGCGCTGAGCGTCCACTTCGGAGAGCTGCCGCCGTCGACGCGCAGCAGGAAGGGCTCGGAGACGGAGTCGTCCAGCTCGGGCGGGTCGGGGGGAAGCTCCCAGGGCGGTGGGCCGAGACGGAGGTTCGACAGGCCGCAGGGGGAAAGACTGGAGGCGGAGGGCAGCGAGGGGGGGGACGTGGCCTCGGTCATGAAGAGATACCTGAAGAAGGAGATTGATTGACGCGCAGCGGGTGAGCCCTCGGGCGCATCGAAAGTGGAGGCAAGTGAGGAGGAGTTTTTAAATCCACCAGAACAGGAAATCTATGAACTTCAAATTTACCCTTCTGCTTCGCTCCCGTTGAGGTTTCTTTACGCAGCTGTTTTCAGAGAACATAGTGGAGTCAGATGTTTCAGATATATGATGGCGGAGACCAAAAACTGAGCTAAAAGAGAGGCAATTTTGGACACAAGTGGACGCAACCTGATTTGAAGGATAACGTTGCCCGGGAGCTGCTTTATGTCTGAATAAGCAACTGCACGCCAACAAAAAGTTATTGCGTCTTCTTTGTAGCTCTAAAATGAGTCGGCACGCAGTTGTACTTAATTGCTGCCTCGAGAATCACGTAACATTTTACGAGTGCTGGTAGAAAAGCTCCGTGGGGGGGATGTAACTTCCAAGATCATTTTCAGGAAGCTTGATTATTCCGGATGTGATTGCACACCTGCACAAAACTACCAAACACCATTAATTTCATCCTATGGTTGTGACTTGTGTAAAACGAGGCTGTCATTTTCTCTGAAACAAGCGCTCCCCGCTGAGAGTAGGTGTAGCGTGACTCATAAATATCGGAGCCGGTAGTATTTTTAGTCCCAGTTCGACTTTCCATGGAAAAAAAAAAAAAAAAATCATCTGAGGTGTTTGATAAATACAAGCTCAGACCTGCACATATAACACCCTCCTGTTTCCCACCGTCCTCTCCGTTCTGACCATCTTGTCTTTGTCTTCTTCTCTTTTTTTCTTTTTTTAATCTCCCATCAGCCTCTTTAAGTGTCCACATCCAGCTGTGAGCTTCAGAGGAAGGCTGCGGGCTGCTGCAGGCTGCAGGAGGCTGAATGAAACACTTCACAAGTCAACGCTGAATCTTCGTGCGGATGTTAAAACGACTGAAAATACTTTTTTTTTTTTTGTTCAAATCACAAGCACTCAAATCAGCTTTATTGTCAAAGAAGCACTGTTTGTATGTGAATAAAAACAAATCTAAAAAAGATCAAATGAACGATTTGCTTTGTGAGTTTAGTCCCTGTGATGCATTTCTCACATCCAATCATGTGTCTGCCTGTCAATATTCTATGTTGCGAGTTTTTTTGAGTTTTTTTTTTTTTTTTACATTTACAAATGTCCGTTGGTCCCATTCTCCTGAACGCGTTGTCAACGCCTCAAAGGAATTTTTCTTCAAATTTGGCAGAAACGTTTGGACTCGACAATAAAATGATTATAATGTGGTGGTCAAAGGTCACTGTCACTTCACGTGACACGTCTTTGACCAAAACTCAAGAATTCATACTCTGATTATGACAGAATTTCACACAAACACGAAAAAATGTCATGACCTTTATGTCCAAAAGGTCAAACGTCAACTTCACTGTGATACCATAATGTTTCTGTCCATTATTCAGCACCACAACTGCGGAACAGAATAGGAGACTGTGACTATATTTGACATTTGCTCAGATGCTGAATTGGTGACACTAATCTTAATGGAATTTCTTCCGATTTGGCGCAAAGGTTCACTCGATCCCAAAAATAAACTGATTACATTTTCAGGGGATCGATGTCACAGTTACCTCGTGATATCTCAAGAACACGTCGAGATAAGTTCTTCAAATTTAGTGACAACGTTCACTCGGTCCCAAAGATCAACTGATTCGATTTTGGGAGTAAAAGGGTTACACTTACCTCGATTCCTCCCGTATCTTCTGAACGTGATATCTCGAGAACGCCTCGAGGCAATTTCTTCAAATTTGGCACGAGCGTTTACTCGGACGGAAGAATGAACTGATTCGATTTTTATGGTAAACGGTCACTGTGACCTCATGTCCATCCCAATCCTGTAAATTCTATGCCATAGCTCAAGAACAGAATGGGAGATTGGACAAATTCCTTCAAAGTCAGCCGACTGGTTGGAGGAGGGACACAACCGGGGAGGTGATGAGTCTAGTTGATCTACGACATCTAATGATATGGAAACACGGGGTCCATTTTCTGCCCGGTCAGCACTTTTAGTTTTACATTGTATTGGACTTTTAACGACACATCTTACTTGCAGTATTTTACTTGGTAGTATTGCTGCTAATATCCCACCCGTTAGCCGCCCAGTGTAACGAGCATTCAGTCCAAATATGGCCACAGTTTTAAGAAGCTGTTTTCACGTAGAAATGACTCGGCGCTCTATGGTTTGTTTTTGTGTATTGTTGTTGTTGTCTTGAGCTCTGTCGACAGGTGTACCACCCAAACACCACGAAGACGGCTGGATCTCCTCTTCTTCAAACAACACAAAGCTGCGTCACATCCGGTGAGTCGTGGGACGGCACAGCCGGCCATATCATTATTTCTGGTGGTCTCAGACTTGTCAGACTAAGTAAACGAAAAGATGCAGGTTAAAGACAACAGCTAGGGGTTTGGATATATTGATATTTCAAAAGGACTGCTCATAGAGAGCGTGCGCTGTGTATCCATCTGGATTCACGGCAGCAGCTCTGTTGTGTCTGACCTTCTGTGTGAAGTCGGTTTCCTCACGGAGGAAAAAAAAAAAAAAAACATCCTTCAGTAAGTTTCAGCGAGATTTCCGTCGTGTCTGCCGGTTAGTCCGCGGCTTTGTCGGATGCGTTTCTCTTCATCCTCGTCTTGAGTTCATCCGGAGGAAACATTTACTGCCAGTAAATCCAGTTAAAACCATCAGGCAGCATGCGGACCATGTCGGAACGGTCTGGAGGAAACCTGTCGTGGATTAGAGCCAAAACCAAAGACGGTCTACAAAACTCTGAGGCTCTTATTGCTTTAAACAATTACCATTAAACACGCAATGTCAAAAACATATGCAATGACACTGTACCATTTGCACTCTACTCAATTGCACCATCACCATTTTTGTTTTAGCTGTTTATGTGTCTATTTATGTCTGTTTGTGTGTTTGTACATCGAAAGAGAAGTTACGACCAGATTCAAATTCCTTGTATGTGTAAACATATCTGGCCAATAAAGCCGATTCTGATCTTCTGATTCTGATTTTCATGTATTTAGACCCACTTGATGTACCTTCTTCTAGCTGCTATAATATCACAATCATTTATTGCCAGGCTTTGCTGTATTTTCTCTCCAGCATCATTGAAGAATGTCGTCTTTCACAGGGATCCTATACTGTACCTCACAGCTGAGTCTTTGTGTGATCTTTATCATTGATTGTTCTGGAAATTAGCAGCTAATAACTCCTTCAAAAAATATCAAAGCTGATAAAGACAATTGCCGTTTTCATTTCTTTTCCTTCTCTTCTTGTTTCCGGACAGAAAAATAAAAAGCTGCAGCAGAGAATAATCCTGGTTCATCGGTCTGCCTGTCTCCCGTCCGTCCGTCCGTCTCTGGTGAGCTGCAGCACTTTTTTTTTACTGGTAAAATACTGGGTGAGTTTCACTGATCATCCGGCGCACACCGTATTCATCATCCGGTAAACGACTAATTAAAAGTCACACGGGGGGAGGGGAGAGAAATTAATTGTCACCGCTGCTGCTGATAGTGGTGGCAGATTTATCCCGTGAAGTTTTTTTTTGTCATTTTTAAAACCGCAGGTTTCCTGATTTCAGCCTGAAGTGAAAAAAAAGCAGCTTTTCATGTCTGCAGTGTGTACGATAGTTAAGCCCTTTGTGCCATGTATATACATGTATATTTTACATCTCATTGCGGGTTTTTTTCTCCATAAGTACGTATTGATATGAAGCTGATTTGGAAGCAGCCCGATCAATCATCGTATGCAAAAAGTGTCAATACTCTATTTACAGGAAACTGACCTTGAATCTGCCCTTAACGATCCGTGCGAATCTCTGCTGACGTCTCACAAGATTTTGATCAAAAACCGTCAAACTAGAGCAAATATAGACAAAAATAAAAACCTTAAAACGTTGGGACGCCCAGATTAAATTACACTGGACTACATAAATGGCTTGCCAGGCTGTGATTATTCAGTGATAACTCCAGGAAACCCAGATATTTGTGATCGCAATAATTTACGCAAATTAAAGTAATCTCTGCAAAGTTTTAATGAGCTTTACATTTTTGCAAAATTACCCTGATTTCTTTGCAGAAAGCATTAAATAGAAGCTCCGTTGAAAGTTTTTACGGCCCAGCGTAAAACTTCACAAACTAAACTCGCTTTATCGGCAAAAATAACTCCTCATTTACTTCATCCTCTCGTCTCACCATCAAAACAAACTACAACATGCTGGTTCACTGTGGAGGGGGGGGGGGGACGGAGATGATGGGGTTTATGGAAAATGGGGTGTCATCAAGAGAATTAGGCAACCACACGTATTAGTCTAATCATACAGTATGTGTTAAACTTATTTTATACACACTTCCAGCTGTAAGAGACTGCACTTTGTTTTTGTGTTAAATTAATGTGATTTAAAAAGCATTTAAAGCTCTTATTTTGACAGCACATGCAGCCTTTGGATTCTGTTTTACAGTCACAGACTGTCTGTTCTGCAAAGCTTTGTCACTTTTTGTCATTTTGAGCCCCGTGATGGGTCTTTCAATTCAGAAAACATAATAACAAAACATGACTTCTCAAAATATTAAAATATTTCTGTGATGTATAGGATGCTTATTATCATAAGAAGTGATTACATAGGAGTCATTCTTTATTGGGTAGTAGTTACAAAAAAAAATTAAAAAATCCTTGGCATGCAATTTTTTTTTTTTGCCAATTCCTGCAATTTTACTGCAAAAAAAAAAAAAAATCACATAAAACTTCTCAAACTGTTTCGCAGTCTTTCAGAAAAGCCGCCTCAAATCTAAACATTTTTGAAATCGCAACAATCACAAAAATAAAAACCATGCTGATATGTCTCGCAAAGATAAAGTTTTTAAACTGATTATTTTTCTTTTTTAGACAACGGTAGTAATCCCCTTTTTTTACCATCGACCACATCGAATATTTTCATTCCAAAGGCCTGCGAGGAATTTTTTTTTTTTTTAATCATCTCCACTGTGACTGGAGCTCCGAGCTTCGGAAACAAAACCCTTCGTCCACGTCGACACCTCGGTTGATTGGCTCGGTGCGCCACTCTTGACCTGATTATCTCAAGTGGCTCTTCCGACTCGCAGCCCCCTCGACGATCCCATTTGAACGTTATGTGGCTTTTACAACATCAGCTGGAGTCCAGAGTGATTCACAGGGATTCATACCGATCCAAAGCAAAAACAATAATTTGTGTTGATTACATTTTTAGACGATAGAGATCCACTTGGAGCACTTCCTCGTGGAAGGTTGCCGCTTCCTGCTGCTCCGTCTGCATCGCTGTGCCGCGGTTCGACGGGAGCAGACTCTGAACCGTCGGATCGCGCCTCGTACTTTCCTGGGGAGTTGGCAGCGACCCAAAACGGAGCCAGAAGAGAGCGAATGTTGGATTTACATTCACCGGGAAGATGAATCCGTTTCCTGCGTTAACTGTTGGTCATGCTGCCTGAGAAAAACAAGTTATTTAAACTTCAACGTAAATGTTCGCGTCTCGTCTCTGCTGCCCCCCCTAGTGGCCACTCCGGGGGAGGGGGGGGGGGGGGGGGGGGGGACGACACACAGGAGCGCTGACACGCCGCTCATCCGTTGTCTTCCTTTTTTAAGTGGTTGAGTTGTAAATCTGCATTCTCTTCACGGGTTCCTCGCGTAGATGTTGAAGCCCGTGAAGGCGCGGCGCTCTTCGAGGAGCTGCAGAACAGCTGCACATTAGGTATGCCGCATCGGTAGGAGACCTTCCTTTCGGTGATTACATCTCCGCCGCCCCGCATTCTCCCAGCTACGCACCCAGACGGAGCAGAAATCATATACACTGCGCCTGATTGTCCTGGCTTCGTAATTGCCCGTGTGATTTCCAGTAATCGCCCTGCGTCACGGGACTGCGGCTTCGCTCCGCTCTCCGATCGACTGCTGCGATTGACCGTGGCGTCAGCGGCTAACGACTCCGGATAAATCCCGTTGATGATATCGATCAATAACGTTAGAACCAAGCTTTTTACATAATTGATATGTCTGCTGCGTTGCCGGCTAAAACGGTCCACAGATCAGCCGAGCTGCTGTTTGGATATACACACCGCTTCTTTATTGTGCGTTATCTGACTGCTGCAGGCCGGTGTAGTCAAATGTGGCCTGTTAGGGAACCTTAACAATAGAGGAGCTCTACACGTTCTCCACTTTAGCAAATCTCCGCCGCCTCAGGGCGTCTTACACACACACACACACACACACACACACACACACACACACACACACACACACACACAGGCTGTTGCAGTGTGTGTGTGTGTGTGTGTGTGTGTGTGTGTGTGTGTGTGTGTGTGTGTGTGTGTGTGAGGGAAGGAGCTCGTAGGGGAAATAACTGCATTGTGTTTGGGTCCTGGAGCTCATATAGGAGGGATTGTTGGTTCATTTTGCGTCCCAGACAAACCGAAGCAGAGCCTCGGTGTGAAAACCGTCCTGCTCACTGACCTAAATTATTGTCCCCCCCCCCCCCCCTTACCCCGGCAGCTCTTGTGGACAGGGCATTGTGCAGAAGACATTGTAGTGGGGAAAGTGCAGTAAGTGCGCGGAACATGAAGAACGGGAGCAGGACGTTGTTCGTCTGTTTTTGTTGTGTTTTTTTTCCCCGCTCGTCAGCGTTTGTGCCGGTTGACCTCGGCATCTCGTGTTGCCCAAGAAATGATGTTTATCTGCACGCTGATTGGGTACAAAATGTGCCTTTTGTGAACAACACATCAAAGGAAAAACTTTGGTTTCACAAGAAGGCTTGTGAGGTTCTATAATTTCCTTGATGTCAACAAAACCCCTTAAAAAAAAAAATAAAAAAAAATAAAAAGCATGTGAATCTCAAAGCGGCTTCTCAAAGAGCTTCACTTCTGAAAGAGGCCACTGTATTTTAAATTTTTTTTTTTTTTACCTCTGAACATGTCCAGAGGAAAGCTTTATTCCAAAACACGTCTGAAGATTTATCAGACTTTCGATTACGAATAAAATATCAAAACGTACTGATTTCCCCGCCTTTTTTTCTGGAGAGAAAATAGTGCCCTATTTTTTTTTCATGGCAAATCAATACATATTTAGCACTCTAGTGAGTATTCATCCCAGTATCACGGCAAAGCGTGTAATACCCACGCCCGTCCACTGGAGGGAAACGTGTGTTTGACGAACTCGGCGGTCGTTTAGGCGTGAGAATAACGTAGGTAAACAGAGGCAGGTCATGTGACTAATGTCAGTCGATGGACACCGTGAGGCAGCAGACTTTTGCCCGGAAGGACAGGGTCAAGTCGCGGAGACGACAAATTGGATATATTTTGCTTTTCTTTTTTGTTTTCGGCTAACCATTACTGTCATTTTTCTCTAATCTAAGTTTTTTTTTTTTTTTTTGGCAACCAGCAACGACGTCACCCCTCGGTTTGTGAACGGCCGTTACAAAGCCTCCAGTTCAGATTTTGTCCGTCGCCATCTTGCCTGTTCGGAGCGGTTTGGAGCAGGAAGTGACCGTCTTCGGACGAGCTGTGGGCAGGAGCTAGCGGTGGATCTGACTCAATCTGATTGGAAACCTGAGGATGCTGCGTCCCGCCCACCGATAGCTGTAACCTGACTGCACCACAGGCCTGTCACTCAAACAGACACGCCCACCCCCAAAACACATCTTTTTCAGGCTTATTTTCCAATTAATGATGGATTATTTTCAGCTGGACCTCCAGAAAACTAACAAGAAGGCGTGACTTTAGCTAACAACACCGAGATAACTAATAGAAAAAAAATTCATTAACTTTAATTAATTAGACAAGTTGAATGGGAGTCTATGGAGCCGGAGGCTTTTTGGAGCCAAACTCTAGTGGCACTCGGTGGTATTGCAGCTTAAGATATTTCTGCATCGGCCTCATTTTCCAGACCCGGAAGCTCCGAACACTTTTATATACAGTTTGTGGTTTCCAAATTTATTATTTTTTTTAAATGGAAAATTATAACATTCAGCGAAGGATTTTGTTTCTTTATTTACTGCAGGATTATTGTGTTGCTTTAAAATACCGACATCTCAGTAGCATCTATGTGAACGCTTTCTCCGAGACAAAGCTGCTTACAAACGAAATACTAAATTCTGTCTTTCCTTTTTTGTTCACGGCTGCCTTCAAACCTTTTGTCTTTATCCGCTCCAATTCAAATTCACTGCAGCTCCACTCAGTCTGTTTGTGGTGTGATCACTAATTCCCTCTCAGTTTTTTTTTTTTTTTTTTTTTTACCCGTGTTCGCTCCTCTTTTGTAAAAAAAACAAAACAACAACAACTAAAAAAAAAACAACTCTTAACAACCACAATCACACTTTTTTGTTTCTTTTTTTTTTTGTTTTTTTTTGCGCGCGGCTCTCGGTTCAATGTGACCTCTGCACCTCTGCTGCTACGCAGTGCGAAGGAGAGACGAAGCGCTGTCGCTGAGCAGCTCGGTCGGCTTCACTGCGGAAGGCTTACTGCCCCCACCCCCCTCCACCCCTCCTAATGTATATCTGTGAAGAAAACACACAAACAGCAGTGTGAGAACCAGAAGGGATGGCAGGAAAGTCGAGAGATAAAAGAGATGAGATTTTTTTTTTTTTTTTTTGGGGGGGGGGGGTGAGAGAGAGAGAGAGAGAGAGAGAGAGAGGAAGTGAAGGATTACCGAGGGGAGGAGGAGGAGTGCGGGGGAGGAGGGGGGGGGGGGTTGATCTTAGACAGATATCATGATATCTCTTCTCCTTCATAGGCCGTCGTCTAATCATTTTATCAGAGATGGAGGAGACGGCGCTCTGTCGCGTTGGCAAACAGCCACCGAGCGGAGAAAAAAAAACAAAAAACGCGCAGCTCTTCCAGCCTCGGCACGGAGAGAGAGAGAGAGAGAGAGAGGGGCAAAAAATATCAACGAGTTCATTCATCTTGACAATGATCCCGTTCAGAGTCTCGGGATAATAAACTTGGCAGGACAATAGCTCGAGTTATAACGCAGCACAAGGGCCGGCAGTCTGAAACGCGATCGGTCTGCGGGGGGAAAAAAATAAAAAATAAAAAAAAAAAACAGTAAAATGAATTCTGGTTTTGTTTTCGTGAGCTCGGTGTTGTTGTTTTTCTGGAAACTTGGAGGACACTTACGTCACTTCTGATGATATTTAACTCGCGGGATCTGAGAATACAAGTTTTTTTTACCGGAAGAGAAACACAGAGAGAGCTAGACAGAAAAGTAAAAAATAAAATAAAAAAAACACTCCCTTACAAGTAAAAGTCCTGCGTGAAAAGTCATACTAAAGTAAGTTTTCAGAGCAAAATGTAAAAGTCCTGCATACATTTTTTTTTTTCTAAAGTAAAAATACAAAAGTTTTAAAAGCCAAATGCAGTTCATGTTTTTGCAGTAAAAGTCCTGGTTTGGTCTTTTTGACTAATATCTGATTATATATGACATCATCAGATTATTAATAGTGCAGCATCAGTGTGTCCAGTTTTCTATCCAGGGATGGCAGATAAATGCCAGATGATTACTGGGAGAAAAAACAAAATTATGATCCACAAATCTGTTTTCAATTTCTGGATTTTTTTTTTTTTTTCTCTTTAATTTTTTTTTTTTTTTTTTCCTGAGATGTCGTATCGTTCGAATTTTTTTGGGGGAAATGTGAGAAGTTTTGTTTGGTGGAGCTGTTAACAACTCATAAATATATGAGCTGTGAGCCGACTTGCTGTTTGCAAGACTTCAGCAATGTTCTGCTGGTTTTAAAAGCTTGTTTTATCCTCCGTTGTGTCAAATCCTCATCTGAACAGTTACTGAAGCTGTCGCATGAAAGTCGTGGAGCAAAAGGAGAAAATAGCATCAAATAGAAATACTCAAGTAAAGTAAACCTACAAATAATTTGTACTTATACTTATAGTACTGATGTAAATGTACTTACAGGTGCTTTTAACCGCTGGTTCTATGCAAGCAGCAACCAACAGTGACGTCGCCTGTTGGGTATTTTTGAGTTTGGTATTTTGTCCGTCGCCATCTTGTTATTTTGGAGCCAAATGTGACCATATTCGGACGAGCCGGGGGAGGAGCTAGCGGTGGATCCGACTCCATCTGATTGGGAACTCGAGGACACTATATGCCCCGCCCACCTTGAGCGGAAACTCAAGCCAGCTAATGGTAGCATAATGACTCGTGGAAAAACTTTATTGACTTTGTATTTTGTGAGCGAAGTTGAATGGGAGTCGAGCCAGCCAACGGGAGAACAGAGTGGCGCATTTAGCAGCTGCAGAGCCAGATGTTTCCCCGTGAGTTGGTGTTGACCAAAAACAGAGCTAAAAGAGAGTAGACGTTGGGCTGACTCATCCGGTGGACGCAAACATAACAGCAAATGGATCCTGATGTCGCTCTGTACCTGCTGGATGGGTAAAAAAAAAAAAAGAAGTTCTTTTTGTTTTGTAACGTATCAGGTTCATGCTTGTGTTCACAGCTTGTGTTTGATTAAAGAAGCGTGAAAACACGACGTGCCCAACGGTCGACCTTCGTTCCTCCGGAAGAGAATCGTGTCACAAACCGGCTCGGTGACGGGTTTAAATGCCAATATTCTTTTCTTTTTTTTTTTTTTAAATAGACAAACAACTATTTACCAGATAAACAAGAGGTTTAAAGATGGAGTTTTGGTGAGTGGGACACACGGATAGGTGAGAAATGTGTTCGCTAGTTCAAGGTCGAACAAACCAAACGTGGAGCCGAGGAGAGAATGAGAAAGAAACCAGGCTGGTATTAACAACGTTAGAGGCCGACAGAGGTGCCACCACGTTACCTTGACGACCTGACTGACCTGCCCTGCAGAAAGGGAACCCTGATTAACGGCTAAAATCGTCGACTGTGAACATCTGATCCTTTCCACGACGTACGTACGGATCCAAAAGGTGTGGAGGGCTTCACGAGGGGGAGAAAATCACCGGTGTTAAAGCTGCAGAAGCCCACGTAATGTCCCGTAATGAGCACTTCGTACGCTCTCAAACATACACAAATATCTTCCGTTTTTTTTTTCGAGTCAAAAACCTTTTTTTTCCACACAAAATTTCACCTGTCCCTCATAAGTCCAGAAATAGTCCAAGCACATAAACCTGCGTAAAATGTAAATCGCCATAAAGTTTTGTTTTTTGAATGGAATTAAAGAAACGGGATACAACTAGTTCAGAGTTTTTAATGAACGGTTCAGACTTTCATGTCATCAGCACGAAAACAACCCGACCTGAAAGATGTAGGGCGGTCGGACCGAAAATACAACATGACAAAAAAAACAGTCTACGACCAAAGCGAAATGTATCTTCGGTTTGAGCGCCCTCTGTAGGACCAATACGGCCACAACAACATGTATGACCATTGGAAAGTTCCAGGAAGAGGCGTACGGCACCGTCATCGTCGTGATAACTGTCACAACACAATCGTTCTTTTTCTTTGTTCTATATGTTTTACATTTGGCTGCTCGCTGCATCAACAGTAAAGCAAAGCAGCAGCATTTATTTCTGTCTTATATTTTTATTGGCAGCGCTGCGTTTTTTTTTTGTTTTTTTTTTCAAAAGCTGAACGGTTGCCGTTTGTTTTCCGTTTAACGTTGGAAAAACAAAAATCCACCGACACCGGTCGCTGATTGGTCCGCCGTTCAGAGTAGCTGAGCCAATGCTAACGAGCAGCGTATCCAGACTATTTTGCAGCCAGCCCCTAGTGACCTGTAGTGGTACTGCAGCTTAAGGCACTTCCGCATCGGCTTCACTCGTCAGACACGGAGGCTACTTCCACTTTGATATAGAGTCTTCGTTCTGCTATGCGAAGCTAACCAGCAGCTTCGTATTCACTGTACAGACATGAGAGTAGTAAATAAGCACCAAAATATCAGACATTTTCTTCTCGTAGTTACTACTGCAAATGAATACTTAACCAATCGAGCTTGACCTTTTTGACAGTCGATTAAAAATCAGTTTTAAGTGGTGGAATTTACTTCTACAAATCACAAGATTATCTGCATTAGATCCAAAAAATTCAAACCTCGAACTAGCATATAAAACATAATGAATATTATTCAGTAAATTAAGCCACTGACGGTATATAAAACATGTAAAATTAGCTCCACCCGAGCCGGTTACCATCATTAACACGCTTACACGTGCTTGCATCAGTACTATCAATCCAATAATAGAAAATTAAAACACTGAGGCCACTTTAGCAGCTATTTTTTGCTGACGAGGTCGAATTTTGTAACTTTTTTTCCTGAATATTTGTGGTGTTTCCCACTCAGCATTTTATCCGCCCCGCTAGTGCGTCCGGCCCCTCTGTATAGCTTTTTTTTGGGTTGCAGTAGATTGCCACGGTGAAATACAGCTACTTATACAGATTACCAGCTCGGGGGATGAGATGGCTCATAAGTCAACAACTACCCACCCCTCCAAACACACACCGTCCATCCAGTAAATCTGCACTACACACGGGACAGCGTTATTTGGCCTCTCTCTCTCTCTCTCCATCTTATGTAAGAGTGTCCTGATCTTACTGCAGCCCACAACTGTCACCCTGACACATATACACACACACACACACACACACACACACACACACACACACACACACACACACACACACACGGTCTCTGAAAGTTTCATTATCATTGAGGTCAGGTTGTGTGTGTGTGTGTGTGTGTGTGTGGAGGGGGTGGGCGGGTGAGAGAGAGAGAGAGAGAAAAAGAGAGAGCGGCAGTGTGGCTGAGTGCGAGGAGGGAGGGAGGACAAAAAGAGTCCGCGGAGGAGAAAAGGAGGACAGATCGGAGGCAGAAGAAGCAGGAGGCGCTCCGTTCACAGTCAGGGAGGATGCTGCTCTGACATGCGGACCCCTCTCCGCTCCCTCACACCGCGACGTTACCGGCTCCACCTGACCGACTGACCACAAACCAGCCACATAAACACACACACACACACACACACACACACACACACACACACACACACACACACACACGCCGGGAGCTCGTCTTCGGTTTCTTTCTTTCTTTCTCTCCCCGCGCTTTTTTTTTTATTTCTTCTCCTCTCCGGACCGGCTTTTTGTCGCCATGCCGCCACCGCCGCCGCTTCCGGCCGCCTGCTCGCTCCGGTACCGACTCCGCGGCAGCCTCCCCGCGGTGCTGTGGATCGGGCTGCTGTGGAGCAGCGTCACGGCAGGAGGTAGGGCTGGTTTGTTGTTTCTTGTGTGCACATTACAAAGCAGTGTAACGCAACCCTCCTTGTATGTTTTTTTTGTTTGTTTTTTTTGGAGAGGGGGAAACTCTAAATCCTATGCGTCTTGGCTTCTGCTCTGGGCATTCCTGTCTTGTTTTTGAGACATCTCCTCGTAGGAGGAAGAGGAGGAGGAGGAGAGAGTCTGAAGCAGCCCTTTTGAAGTCTTGAAATAAACGCTGTTTCGGGCTATTTACTGTGGGAGCAGCTCCAAAAACAGTGTTTTGGCACACAAGGAGTGTCCGGAGGGTGCACGCGCAATCCCGCGTGTCAATGTGGACCGGAGCCCACTCATGTGCGTGGGAGCCTCGATCATCAGGCAGCACAGTGAAGGCAGGAGAAGGGGGATGTTGGGGGCCGATGGGGGGGGGGGGGGGGGGGGGAAATCACCTGTCAACAAGCTCTGCGGTTAAGGCTGTTTGTCCACGCGCAGAGTGGGAGACGGTGAGGAGGAAGGGGGGGTGCGAGGAAAGGGGGGGGGGGGTTCCTTCGGTCTGAGCATTCACATCAGGAAGCCGGCTGACAGAAAGAGTGAGGAAAGTTGGATGTTTGAGTGATGACGGAGGCAGCTGTGGAGGCTGCTGATGAATCATCTTTTAAAATGACTTCTGTAAAACGCAGGAAGCTTTTATTTATTTATTTGTTTGTTTGTTTGGTACATGAAAAGGCACCTTTCTCTAAATGTTTTCTGTGGCTCACCTGAAAACGACCTTGGTGATGCCCTCAGGGTTACCATGGATACTTCATGTCCACCTCACAGCTCTCTGGATTAATTGCTTGAGTGTTGAAAATATTTTAGAAAACACAGTTTGTGGCTTGTTTATCAGACCAGTCGTCCAAAAGTACAGCCAGTTCACTGCCGCATGAGATTTACATTTAAGATTCTTTAACCAGTAAATATTTGTTTTCGTTTTCTTGATATAAGTTTAAATGATTAATTATTTATGAGAACATTATTATAAAATACATTTTTCTTTAGCTCGAACACGTGGTCATAGCCTTCAAGGAACAACCCATAATATTTTTGGGAGGCATTTCTTTATGCATTTATTGGATTTATCGGAGGTTGATGTAAACAAGGTTGCTGGTTGGATTCAAACCGAAGATTTTGCCGTTACTGGTTAGCGTGTAAAAGTTAAAGTTATAATTCTTCACATTTTCATTAAATTCAGACCTGATTTTGAGGATTTCCGGCTATGAAAAAAACAAAACAACCCCACAGCTCTTTTGTGTGGGCAGCTTGTTATGTTGGACCGTGACAGCGCCCTCTGGTGGCTTATAGTTTTGATTGGAGCTAAGCAGGAAGTGACGTGACGCTGTCACGGCCTGAAGCAGGAGGAGGTCGGGGTGGATGGACGCGTCGATGAAACATTGGGCTTTAACAGAGGAGGCTGCGTTTCTTAACGTTTCTTTGAAGCCACGACTTTTCCGTTACATTAACGTTACATTTATTGTTGTAACCATGGCAACAAAAGTCCACAACGTTTCCTTAAGCCTTAATAATGATCCGTAAACCGAACCAAAACATCGGTGAAAAATATCAGCGCTCTTCTTCCTGATGATGGTTGGGGGCGCTAAGTCATGCGACGGACCTGTGGGTCATAATTCGGAGGGTGTGAAGGGTCATTCAGGTTAAAAAAACAAAATTGGCCTTTCAATGTGTGCAGCTTCAGTAATTATTTCTTTATATTTCAGTTTTCATCGTTAGAGGCGGAGTCGTTCCTGCGCTGGATCGAAATTGCAAGCTGAAACGAGAAAATCGGTTGGGCAGGAAGTCGGACGGAGGAAAGCAAAGAGCGCTCAATTTTCCAAATAAAACACCCTGTTCAAGACTCCTTGTCGTATGTATATATCGCGTTGCTACGTCGACGCTACGACCGGTGGCATTCGGCTGGAAGTCAGAGAAGCTTCACAAAAACGTGCCAAAAATGACCAAATCAGATCCGACGAAAATAGCGTCGCAGGCGCGCCGTTTATAATCTGAGCTCGCTCATTTACTACTCTAATATAGCGCTAATTTCGACAGAATTTCCCGAAAATTGGATAAAAGAAATACATATTACAGCATATTTCCGCCTACGATACTTTTATGTGAATATTAGGAAGCAGTTCAAAGAGATAAAAACAGCCAATAGTTTGTAATTCAGCAGGCAGAAGAAGACAAGTAGGTCAATCTATGGACGAGAACTACACATCACGCCTACGACAGGACATATACACTAGTGGTTCAGGGTAGGGGTTAGGTTTGGGGGTGTGCTGTGTAGTCTGCAAGTAGGGTGCAACAACATAAAACTTGAAAACGCGCTCTCGTCGGAGCCGAAATGTTAGGAGATGGTTTCTCCGTTTGTTTGATGTAGTAATGTGAGGAAGGCTGCAGTTTTTTTTTCCCCCTCCGTCGCTCTGTGCGGATCTGATGCTTTTTCATCTCCTCACTGGAAGCTCGAAGTGGCACGCTTCATGTTCGTCGTGATTTATTCATCGAGTCTGTTTTTTTTTTTTTTTTTTACTGCACTTTGTAGCTGTTGTGATGATTTGTGATGCGGTCGATCAGCTCGTCTTAAGAACCGCCGTAGTTCTGAGGGACCACAACAACCCCCGCGTCTCCCCGGAGACGCACGTTTAAATCACCAAACGGTCCTCAAACTGAAGACTGCACTCATCGGAACTGCTACTATCTGTCATGCGTGGTGTTTGTTTGCGCCCGGGCTGTAAGAAAAGTCACCTTCGTTATCTCTCTGTGCCACGAAAGTTCAAATCTGGGGTCGCTAAATTCGAGGCGACGAAGTTTCACTTGACACGACGGCTGTAAAAACTGTAATCTCAGAAGAAACTAGTAAAGCTGTCAGACAGATACAGTAGTTGAGTAAACGTGTTGAGAAAATAACATGTAGATTAATCAGTAATGACATTTGCAGTGTGAGTGAAGTTATTTTCTCTGTCGGTGTGATGATCTTGGATGTGCGGGAGGCTAAAACATGAATTCAATCAGGATAGACTCAAACTGTGTCAACGAATACAATATTTTATGGCCATGTGCAAAAACAACAAGAGAAATGTGAGGGATATGAAAGTCCGTGGCGATTAGACCCTGTTTTGTTTGGATGAATTCAATTAAATTTAAATAGCACTGACTAAAAACTCCTTTTTATCAAAAAGAAAACTTCCTACAGCATGAAGAAAAAAACTCCCTTTTAACAGGAAGAAAACTTCCTACAATGAGAAGGAAAAACTGCCTTTTAACAGGAAGAAAACCTCCTACAATGAGAAGGAAAAACTGCCTTTTAACAGGAAGAAAACCTCTTACAATGAGAAGGAAAAACTGCCTTTTAAAAGAAAGAAAAACTTCCTACAATGAGAAGGAAAAACTGCCTTTTAACAGGAAGAAAACATCCTACAATGAGAAGGAAAAACTGCCTTTTAACAGGAAGAAAACCTCCTACAGCATGAAGGAAAAACTCCCTTGTAAAAGGACGTAAACGTCCTACAGAGGGAAAGAAAAACTGCTTTTTAATAAGAAAACAGCATCAAGAGAAAACTGTCTTTGAACAGGAAGACCAGAAAGTTGGGTTGAGGGGAGAGCGGACGGAGAAAAAGAACAGCATAGAGAGACATGATGATGATAAACGTTGTGGGTAGGTTGGTGGTGCCGGTAACAACAGATCAGGATGTGATGGGGAGAGAATTGTGATCAGCTTGACCCGGCGGGGAATGGAGGTTGAGGAGGATCGCATCGGATCGCTGGTCCGTCTACAGCTGTGAGGATGAGGACAGACACACAAAGCCCCTCACCCTAAAACCAGCTCTGCTGTGGAGGCTCCTCGTGTCGGTTTTAGCTCCTTATTTCCTGCAGCAGGTGGAGAGCAGCACAAGCTGTTTGTTTTAACCACGCAGACGGTCCAGGGAAGGTGTGTGTGTGTGTGTGTGTGTGTGTGTGTGTGTGTGTGTGTGTGTGTGTGTGTGTATGTGTGTGTGTGTGTGTGCGTGTGTATGAATTCATCAATAATTTCTCAGCAGGCTTCAGTCTTCCTGTTAATCCCCGTCACTCCTGTCTTTCCCCGCGATTGTGTACAAATGTTCGATCACACTCGCACACAGACACACACACACACACACACACAGACACACACACACACACACACACACACACACACACTCCTTATCATGCGCTGCATCACTGCTTTCATCTCACCCCGTCGGTGTCTGTGTTTAATGAGCTCCCCCAGCAGAGATGTAATGTCACCGAGCCGGCTTGTGATTGTGCACGCGTGTGCATGTTCGTGTGCATGTTCGTGTGTGTGTGTGTGTGTGTGTGTGTTCTTTCTCGTGCGTGGATTGTGCCTGCGTGCGAAGATAGGCTGGATCACCGCGTGGTCTGATTTCTCGGGGTGAGAGCAATAATCTGCTCGAAAGACAGCTTGACAGCTGAGTAGAGATTCGAGGGCTCCAGCTGTGTGGAGCAAAAGCCGACCGCGGTTTACGACGCGGAGAGCGACGCGGAGCTCTTTTCATCGACCCGCAACCGCCTTTTGTGTTTGTTGTACAAATATCAATGAGGCGTGTCCGCTTAAATTAAAAAAAATATAGATCCCCCCCATGTCGCTCCCTCAAAAGACCATCCATCTTGTAATGCACCTCTCTCCTCTCCCATCGCATCACCTCGGTTTCCTCCACAACTTCCTTCACCTTGTTCTTTGTGGGTTTTTTTTATTTTTTTTTATTTTTTTATCCTTTTCTATTACTTGTGAGTGAGAGGAGAGAAAAATGGAACTGAGGGGGGGGGGGGCAGCGGAGATTGTTTCTTCTGGTTGAATAACCCCGGCCTTATTATACAATGGGATACTCGGGCTCCAAACTTTTTGAGGATATTGTGCCAAGTAAGCATCAGAGACAGAGAGAACGAGGGGGGCGGGGGGGAGAGACGGAGAGGAAACATGGAGGGGGGGAGGTGTGATGGAGGGGGGGGGGGGCAGAGAATACAAAACGATAGAAGTGCAACACAAAACTACTGTCGGCCTCTGTTTTATAGTGAGTCCAGAAATGGCCGTGTGTGTGTGTGTGTGTGTGTGTGTGTATACGTGATATATATACGGACGTGGATATTTACACGGCTACACAGGAAGTTGATAAGTTGCTTTATTTTATGTGTTAAATTGGTTTCTGTGGAGTCACCAAGCGGCAACCAACAGTGATGTCACCCGTTGGTTTGTGAACGGCCTCGAGTTCAGATTTTCTTGTCGGCGCCATCTCGCTAGCTCGGAGCAGGAAGTGACCATATTTGGACGATCCGGGGAGCGAATGGTGATAAGGAACAGAAACACGTCTATTTGATTTTTATTTCCTAATTAGTGACGGATTATTTTCAGACCGCCAGGAAGCGGAGTGAAGGAGTGACTAGCTAACAACACCAAGGTAACTCGTGAAAAAAATGTACTGTCTTTGAGTTTTATTAGACTAGTTGGATGGGAGTCGATGGAGCTGGAGTCTTTTTGGAGCCACCCTCTAGTGGCACGCGGTGGTATTGCGGTGGTATTAAGGCACTTCCGCATCGGCCTAACTTTTTAGACACACTTTTATATACAGTCTGTGGGAGTCACACATGTACATTTAACTGCTGGCAGAACCTAGAGAATAAAGGTATTTACACACAGGATGGTTAAACAACACGCTGAAAATTTGCGACTGTTTTCCCGCAAAAAAGTTCAAATACATAAATAACAACGGATTTAAATTTGAAAAAATACCTGATTGGTTGGCGCGTTTATTCACAGCCCCGAAAAAAATCAACTTCCTTACGACAAACGCTGCGTCGCCTTTTTGCTAAGTAATATTCACATTCTGTGTAAAAGCACTCATGATAACAAAAAAAAAAAAACGGTTCGAAAAAAAATACTTTGATGTCTTAATTAATTGCAAGGAAAAAGTAAAATAAAGGCCTTATTATGGTCCAGATATGAGAGTTGATTTAACATTTGCCGATGAGAAAAGTCAACCCGGTTTTCATCAGTTGCTAAGGGGAAAAAAAAAGAAAAACTCTGAACTGGGCCTCGTCGGACAAATTTATCGTCCTCTTTATGAAGGAGGCCACCTGAGTTTGACGTAGGTCCTCGCTGTGGGAAGTGAGCGACTCTCGCGCGTGAGAAGCGACGTTAGCAGCACGTAGCCGAAGCCGCTGAGAAGTGCGTGCTGACAGCAGTGATTAAGTTTCTGTAATCAGCCATAAAGAGTGCAGAGAGGGCCAAGTTTGAACAGAACAGCTCTCCAAATGTTATGCAGCGAGTTCACTGCCCCAGAAAAGGAAATAAAGGACCCGGTTCATGCAGCATTACAGAGACAGTAGAGGCTACACACAAACACACACTGTTAGCTGCAGAAACACGGACTCCATCAGGCTCAGATACAAAACACTGTGTTGCAATTGAATATAAAACTGTTTGTAAAAGTGGACATAGCTTCCGGGTCTGAAAAATTAGGCTAATGCGGAACTGCAATACCACTGATGGCCACTAAGGGGCTCACTCCATGAAGGCTCCAGCTCCAGAGACTCCCATTCAACTTTTCTCATGAAATACTAAGTCAATAAATGTTTTCCAGAAGTCATTTTGGGTCTGTTTGATTGACAGGTCTGTGATGCAGTCGGGTTTCTGCTACAGGTGGGCGGGGCCATAGTGTCTCCCAATCAGATCAAGTCAGATCCACCGCTCGCTCCTCCCCCAGTTCGTCCAAATATGGTCACTTCTGGCGCCGGGATAACAAGATGGCAAAAAGCCGAAGTCGAAGCTTCAGAACGGCAGCTCACGAACCGGTGGGTTTCTGCTTGGTTAAAATAAATGAACGAATTGTTCAGTCCCGTTGCTGGTTGTTCCGACAGTCGGAATCTTTACTGCGTTTCTTTGTTAGCAGTGCTTCGTACTTGTCAAAGTTACATTTTGAAGGCTCGTTATTATAGTTTCCTGTTTTTCTGTCACGCAGCGCAGTGTTTACAACGTTACGTATAAAAATGAGCTATTACCTCTTTATTTCCTAATGCCCCCCCAAAATTATATATATATATATATATTAAATAGTTACATTATTATCATAAACGCGCGATAACTAGTCGTCTATTTAGCGGAACCGAGGGCTGCTTTTTAAAGAGGAGAATATTTAGTCGGGCCGACCCAAAACTTTCCCCTCCCAACATTTTGATTTGGAAAAAAGGCTCTTTGAAGCAGATTATGGGATTATATTCGACACTAATTTGCCAGTAATTCATCTTTTTGTCAGTTTTAACGTTTGAATTGTTTTTATCCATTAGATTTGACTCCGAGAAGAAATTTTGTGTCATTTTCTTGTCGACTACGTATTTTGTTTTTACATCCTTTTGAATCAGACGTGTGCGATATAGCCACAAGTCATGAACAGTGAACGCTGGCCGAGTCCAGTCACGTTGCAGGAGGACGGCTGACCCGGCAGGTAGAAGAAAAAAAAAAAAGAAGAAGAGGCACATGTGAGACAAAAGCAGTCGGGAATCAGTGAGAAACAGAAGCCGTTAGAAAGCTGGAGGTGACCCTATTTTAATCAGCTGCGGCAGCACAGGTGGGCTTACAGGGGGTTTAACCTTTTATTTCCAGGAGAGCTCCCCAGAATATGAGCCGCTGATTAGCATGATTATACAGATCACTGTGGTCTTAATGAAGATCTAATACTCTGTTGTCTGAGGGAGTGAAAAGCTGCAGTGGCCCTTTTCTGTGGTCGAGCTACAGATAGTCTTACATGAGTTACATGAGTGCAGATCTTTTTTTTTTTTTTTTTTTTTTTTTTGGGAGGGGGAGGGGGGGGGGTAAATAACAGAAGTTTTTATAATTGATTTGCGAACCTTCCAGACGGCTGCTGGCTGAAGATCCCGTCAGAGATAAACAATCCATCAGAGTGCGAGCATGAAGTCCAGTATACTGAAAATAGTCTTATCTCTAAATTATAGCTGCGGTTATGAGAAGAGACTCTTTTTGAAACCACTGCATGAAAAAGACGCTGCAGAATAAACTCTGGAAAATATGAATTTAGAGGCTTTTCTTCCAACAGAATTTATCAGTACCCGCAGGATATCACGATCTTGTCATCACAATAATTAATGCAGATGCAAGCTATCGCCGTAATATTTGCAAGAGCTTGTAATTTTGCTAAATTCTTGCGATTTTTCCGCAAAAAAACATCGTGAACGGAAGCTCTGCTCAAATTATTACAACAGAAAATCGCTTTCCCAAATAAAACTGGTTTTATTACCAAAAATAAGTGTTCATTTCCAGTCAGAGTTCCATTTATGAGATATTAGGACTCAAACACAGCTATGTTTGGGGCTGTGGTTGGTTTGATTGACAGGTCCTTTTGCTCCTCCCCAACTCCTCCAAATATTGCCCTTTCTGGCAAAAAAAAACAAAAAAGATGGCGACGGTCAAAACGCCCAACCGAAGGCTTCATAAACCGATGGGTGACGTCTTTTTTCTTTGTTAAACATTTGTATTTGAGGCATTTAATTCTCTATAGTAACAGCTGAGCTTTGCGCCCACTGTCACAGACAGCAGCGAAGTCAGAAAAGGTTGTTGTTATTTTAATCTGTCTTTTTATGCAGGCTCATCCTTTAACCAAATACCTGATTAAATATGCTGAAGGTGTTTGTTTGTAGACATAAATCCTCTGAATGAATGAACCAACATAGAGCCACGTGTTAGTGTGATATGAGCATCCTTTTAGTGCTCTTTTTTTTTTCTTTTTTTTTTTGGTCCGAAGCCTACGGACGAGCTAAATGTCATTTAGAATTTCAGAGAATCCTCAAATGCATCATAAACGAGGAGATGTAAAATGAGTCCCTGCCGCTTTTCTACCACAGGTTGAGAGAGCTCAGCGAAGGTAGCAGGTTTCACGGCTCTGCAAGTTTATTTCTGTACTGTAAATGAAACCAACATCTCCCCGGAGGGAAGAAAAATCAATGTGAAAAGTTATGGCGTGCTTTCGGAGAACGGCTTAATGTAAAGGACACACAGCTTGTAGTTAAAACAAGGAAAAGACCTCAGAATACTGCAGAACTCGAGCCATTTAAAAGACAAATATACCGTGTGAGGGTCATTCACATCCAGCCGCAGCGCTTTGTGCTCAGCAGAGGATAAAACTGATGGGCAGGGTTTGTCTTTGTTAGGGCCTGAGCACCTAGTGGTCCAAGGGGCCGATTACAATGCAAAGAATTATCAATAATATTATAGTGCTGGCAAATAAAATGCATTTTTGGCAGCTTTAACGTGCTCAAAAACTCATTAAACTTTGCACAAAAATCCGCCCCTGTGTATTTTATAGGTTTTGGCCATTGGCATCGCAAAATGGCTCACTGACCACCCCCTAAAACGAGATTTCAAGGCTGCTTTCACCTACGTGGACGAAATTCGGTGGGCATGTGTATCACACCTGGATCTAAAAGAAAGTCTTCTGGCACCATGACCGAAACTCAACAGGAAGTCCGCCGTCTTTAGTTTAGTGGCGACCATTTTGGCAATTTTCACGTGCTTTTTCAAGCTCGTTGATGACACAATTCGGATCAGAACAGCGTTAAAACGTTGATGATGATATATTGCAAAGCCCGTTTGTTTCCGTGAAAGGGCGTCGCCATGGCGATGCGGCAAAAATCTGATGTTTCGCTATGACACAGGAGGATGTTGTCTAGGGTTCAAGGGATGCTCGAAACCTCACGAAACGTGGCACATGCATCAGCCGTGGTGAACTCCACGGCCGTGTCCGCACATCACTGCTCGCAGTTTTAATTTCAATTTGCATTTCGGAGTGTGTGTCTGCTCTGTATATCCTCGTTTGCGTTCGCTGCAGCTGGAGGAGTGTCGGTCGCGCAAGCTGCCGTCTCAATTAGTCCCCGCACTCATTAGGACCAGAAGCGAGAGCTGCAGCCTCTCGGTCTCCCGCACAGGCCGACATATGGTCCGGGCTTCTGCAACAAACTTACCCGAGACGACAACATCTCAGCGAATTATTCAGGAATTGGGGATTGTGGGGTTTGTGTGTGTGTGTGCGGCGA
Organism: Embiotoca jacksoni; assembly: GCF_022577435.1. Taxonomy (NCBI): domain Eukaryota; kingdom Metazoa; phylum Chordata; class Actinopteri; family Embiotocidae; genus Embiotoca; species Embiotoca jacksoni. The sequence goes on along the minus strand of NW_027185230.1, from coordinate 11,335,146 downwards.
AGGGTAAGGAGGGGGTGGTGGGGGGTACGCCTCCTGTGTTGTTCTCCCGGTTCTAACCTTCCTCGGTGTCGACATCTAAGGAGGACGCCTGCAGCAGCAGCAGGTCTTACTGCCAGTGCTGTCTCCACCTCAGCAGGTCTGCTCAGACCTTTGTGACACAGTGCAGCTCTTTTAAAGGGGTTTGGAAGTGTCTGTGTGTGTTGTGTGTGTGCCGTTCAGTGTGAGTTGCCGCTGCCTGCGTCAGCATCCGGGATTATCCTCTCTAGGATGGCTGCAGGATTACACAGATGCTGCTGACACTTCTGTACAATAGAAGCAATTAACTGAAGCTTAACTTTGTGTATGTCTGTTTTAAGCCCTGCATGTTTTGTGTGTGTGTGTGTGCGCAGTTGAAACTGAACCATTTTGGGTTTTTTTCTTCTTTCATCTATCTTCATTGCAGGGACCTCATTTATCAAAGTATGAACAGCAGAACCGGTTCTAAATGAGAAGAAATGTTCGTGTTTAACTTGGACACGAATAATAAAGGCGGACTCGTTCTTTCTGTTAAATAACGATATTCATATTTTCAAGCCTGTCTCATGTTTAAAATAAGTCTCTATACAACTAAACTGCAACAGCTACTTCCGCTTTTATGTGCAGTCTATGAGCCAAAGAAGGAGGTCGGGTGACCGAGTACATAAAGGGATAAATCCTGCACAGAGAGGACGTCTGGGGTGGTTGGAAGGAACGAACACGGGATTGTTTTATCCAGTAGACTCGTGTTCAGTTCTATGTCTCTTACATGATTTAACTTATTTAACGTACGTCAACGAACTCACGCAAAATTGGTTATTTTAAACTAAACACTGACAACTATGGAAATGCGCAGTGCGCTACAAGTGCGCAGATAACGCACTCGAAGCGGTGTGTGAAACGAAGGACACTTTTCACACTCAACAGTGTTGGAAAGGAAGGAAATATTGACGTAACGAAATTTCAAATTAAGGCGTCTGAGGAAGCTGCGGCTTTTGCAGAACACCTTCCAAAAGTGTGTATTTTTAATTAAGTCCCAACCATAGACTGTATATAAAAGTGTTTGCAGCTTCCAGGTCTAATAAAATGAGGCAGATGCAGAAGTGTTTTAAGCTGCAATACCACCGAGTGCCACTAGAGGTCGGCTCCAAAAAGCCTCCATAGACTTCCATTCAACTTCTCTGATGAAAATCCTAAATCAATAAATGTTTTCCACAAGTTATCTCGGTGTTGTTCGCTAAAGTCACTCCTTCTTATTAGTTTTCTGGCGGTCCATCTGAAAATAATCCCGTCATGATTTAGAAAATAAGCCTTAAAAGAAAGCATGTTTTTTGGGGTGGGGGCGTGTCTGTTTGATTGACAGGCCCTTTGGTGCAGTCAAATCACAGCTATCGGTGGGCGGGACGCAGTATCGTCGGGTTTCCAATCAGATCAGCCAAACCCACCGCTCGCTCCTCCCCCAGCTCGTCCAAACACGGTCACTTCCTGCTCCGAACTAGCAAGATGGCGACGGCCAAAATCCGATCTCGAGGCTTCATAACGGCCGTTCACAAACCAACGGGTGACGTCACTGTTGGTTGCCGCATTGTCTTCTGCAACCTTCCCGCCTGTTTCTTCACCTCGTTAGCTGTAAAGAGGCGGTGCACTTAGACAGTGTGTGTGTAACGTTGCTTAACTGGACCCAACTGCAGACAAAGACATCACAAGGTCCAACTTCAAGAAGTCTCTGTCGCGTTCAAATACAAATTATAGAGGAATTAAAAGAGTCCATCGTACAGGGAAGGGTTGGATTTAGGATGCAGGCCTGCACTCACTCAGTCTTTATGCTCAGCTTCATTTCAATCTCTCATCTAACTCTCTGCAGAAAAAAAAAAAAAAGGGGGAATAAGCATAACTCCCAGAACGTGAGTGTATTCCTCTGAGCAGGAGGCGGCGTACACACAGCAGGCCTCCGGTCGTGTCGTCTGAGGGTTCCGCGATGAGCCGCGGAGCAACGAGGACCAAGAAAAATATTTCTTCACTCTAAGACGAATCTATATTTAATGTCTTTGCGCCGGGCATTGAAAATGTTGTGTTACGAATGATGAATTGCGATCCAACGGGGAGATTTGATACGGTTGTCTGGGATTAGAGTGACAATTTGGATTTTTCCGTCTGACTGAGGTGCACACACACACACACACACACACACATACACTCACTCACTCACTCCCTCGCTCGCCCTGACACCGTGCCTTGTCAAAGTCACTCAAAGCAGATTGGCACAATCAAGTGTGTCTGCAGCCAAGCCTTTTAAAAGGTTAATATTTCAGTTCCCATTTGCCTCAAAGCTTACGCTAAGCCACCGCTCTGCTCGCTCATCTATCTGCCTTTGATACGGGAATCCCGCAGAAGTAGTTGTCTGTTGACGTGTTCGACAAAAAAACTTGCGTGTCTGTGCGTGCGTTAATCCCCGGCGCTCGGAGCCACGCTGATAGCTCGACGGGTCGTGCTGTCGACGTCGGTGTGCGTCGTCGTAATCTCGGCTTCAGAGAGAGAGCGCCGAGCATTGTGGGATAGAGAGGTTGGTGTGTTTTTTTTGTTTTGTTTCCCAATGATTGGCTCCCGTCTGGGCCGCGAGGTTCGATGGATCGGCCGCGCTGCGCTCCGCTGCCTGCTCGCAGGATTGATTGATTGATTCCTGTCAGGGAGCGTGCAGAGGTCTCACACCGGCAAAGCCCCTCTGAGCTTTTGATAAAAATTTATGGTCCAACAGTTTTAAAGCGTGATGGAGGATGAATTTAAAGGCTGAGCAGAAATGCATAAAAAAAAAATGTTTTTAAAAAAACCCAAAAAACCTTCATCCAGGCTTTGGGCTTCCTGCAGGATGATGGCTGCCAGTCAGGCTGTGAAGTCAAGGACAGGATGTCAGGTGGAGCCACTGTTACAGCTACACAGAAACCTATAAAAAAAAAAAAAAAAAAAAAAGGCTTCTGCTTCTTCAGTTCGACTGGAAGTTCCACAAGAAAAAAATTGTTTTATTCAGAAACTCTGGATATGAGGCGCTGCTGTTTGCTGAAGCTCGTCTTTTTTTCTAACTCAAGTCAGTGAGCAGAAAGTTCCAGTTTTAAAGAACCTCACTGGCAGTTTTGCATGTTTTTATTTAGCTTCACGTGTTTTCGATTGATTTCCCGCCCTGCAGACAATCCCTACTGTCTATTTATTTCTGTTCAGAATACAAAATTAATATGCAGAGACTTGAAATTTACATGTAATAGCGAATCCATCACAGCAAACTCTGTTACTGGGATTAATTGTGTAATTTTCTGCATGCTCACGGCATTATTTTCAGATGTACCGCCAGAAAACTAATAAGAAAGAGCGACTTTAGTGAATGACACTAGCCAGCCCCTAGTGGCCCTTGGTGGTATTGCAGGTCAAGGCACTTCTGCACTGGACTTACTTTTCAGACCCGGGAGCTATACATCCACATACACTTTTATATACAGTCTATTGTTTCTACCGAGTGTTTCAGAGTCAGTCAGCACTATGTATGCGAATTTGGTTAACCTGATTTAACCTGCCAGAGTTTCTAAAGTTGTAAGTTTTTCTGTTACCGTGAAGGAAATCAATTTCTAATGAAACAAAAACTATTTTTTTTTTACAGCAGAAGCGAAGCCGAGAGAAAATCTGTCTCAGACGATGAGTTCAAAAACAGAAGTCTGAAAAATGCTGAATGTCAGAGAAAATGATTCTGAGCTGTGAAGAAGCTGACAGCAGAGAGCAGGAGTCTCTGACTGATAGACAAGATACACTAATGTGGGCTCCCGTGTTTCATTTTTCTCTCGCATGACAGAGGAGTCTTCAAAGAATCTGTTGTCCTTCGATTAATACCTCAGGGGAAACTTTCCCCAACAGGAAGACTGTAAACCTGCTGCTCGTTCCCAGAAATCCTTTTCTCAATAACCCGTTGGAGGAGGGGAGTCGTCCTATAATCAGTGTTGTCCTTTAATCAGTCATCCTTAGATCAGGGTTGTCCTATAATCAGAGTCGTCCTAAAATTAGGGTGGTCCTAAAATCGGATTTGTCCTACAATCAGAGTCGTGCTACAATCAGGGTCATTCTAAAATCAGGCTCATCCAATAATCTGGCTTGTCCTATTTTACAATCAGAGGCATCCTAAAATCAGGGTTGTCTTATAATTTCGATCGTCCTAAAATCAGGCTCTTCCTAAAATCGTGGTCGTCTTACAATCAGGGTCGCACCGTAATCAGGGTGGTCTTAAAATCTGACTCGTACTAAAATCAGGATCATCCTATAATCGGGTTCGTCCTAAAATAGGACTAGTCCTCAAATCAGGGTGGTCTTAAAATCAAAAGTCAGGATCAAAACTGAAAGTAAATATTGTCCCCTTTTTATCTATTAGGAAATTTAACTAACGACGTGAATAAAATCTGAATTAATAGAATTTTTTCCTTTTAAAATCAGATCCAGTATGATTTCAATATTCCACATTGGATCATGTTACACAACCCATCTGATGAAGAGACGTGTTGCCACTCGACGTATTATCATCCTTTACAGCCCGATTCTGTCCTTACCTGGTGGACGTCTCCCTATGCTGTCATCTATTTTTTTTTTTTTTTTTTTTTTTAATCCGGCAACACCGTCTTTTGATCATTTACTCGTAAAGGATAGCTGCCGGGCATTTATTCATTGTCATCGATCGACGCGAAGGTCACGCCTGAACGATCGGAGCCGTGTTTTTGTTGCACCTCGCGGTTACGTAGCTGGAACATCCTATATATATATATATATATATATATATATATATATATATATATATGTGTATATATATATACAGCCAGTAATGGGAACATTACATGGGAAATAGGCATGGGTTGATAGAGTCGACCTGTGCTCTTTAGAGTCCTGTGCTTTCAGAGCGCATGTTCTATTCTGTGGTGTTAAAGCTGCCGCGGTGCTCTCAAGGTTTTCAAAGCTTAAAAATCACGCCGCGGGAAATGAAATCCGAGAACGAAAGAAAAAACAAACAAACAAATAAACTTTAATTGCCGCCGTTGAACCTGCCACACGTCTGGATTTGAAACAGATAATCGTTTTTTTTTTTTTCTTACACCACCGTTCTCTTGTGTTTGTTTTCCGCCTCGTGTTTTATGACTGAGTGTTCTCCGGGTTGACATTTGGGTCACGCTCACCCAGAGGTTCGCGTTAAAAGCATTACTCCTTTTTTTTTCTGCTTCTCCTCTCAGCTCCGCGCTCTGCCTCCTTTCACAATTGATGCGGCTGGTGAGGAGATACATCCACCTTTTTCTTTCATGCGCGGATTTAAAAAGCACACGTGGTGACGGGACGCACCACGGGTTCACGCACGCTCGACACGGAGCAGTGACGCAACTCCGCGGAGAGATTTTTACCACATCAGACTTGGAAATGAAATTAGTGGCTTGTGTCTTTCTTAGTTCAAGATATAGTTCGACAATTTGGGAAATATGCAGATTCCCTGTGTTTTTGAAAGTAAGATGAGTAGGTTGATACCACTCTCGTGCCTGTACGTGTCGAGCCGCAGCTTGCCGCCGTTAGCTTAGCTTAGCACAAAGACTGGAAACGGATGAAAACAGCTAGCCTGGCTCTGTCAAAAGATAAAAACAGACATCTGTCAGTATATTTAAAGCTAATTTGAACTTGAATTGATACATTTTCCACATGTAAATTGCGAAAATTAAGAACGTAAAAATTTCCCTCTGAGGGATTAATAAAGTATCTATCTATCTATCTATCTATCTATCTATCTATCTATCTATCTATCTATCTATCTATCTATCTATCATGCAATTTTGCAAAATTACCGTCATTTATTTTTGTTTTTGCGCAAAAAATGTCGCCAACAGAAGCTCTGCTGAAAGTGTTAAGGCACAAAGTGTGTCTTTCCAAACAAAACTGACTTTATTACCAAAACTAACTGTTCATTTCCAATCAGCGAGGCTCCGCCATCATCAAAACAAACTGCTGCTAGCTAATCGCAACAACAGGAAGTGACGGGGTTCGTGGGAAATGTGATCTTATCGTGGGAATGAGGAATATATTAACTGACTTTTCTCCACCTTTCAGCTGTAAGAGACTGCACTTTGTTTTTAGTGTTGAATCAATGTGATCTAAAAGGCATTTAAAGCTCTTATTTTGACAGCACATGTTGCCTTTGTTTTCTATATTACAGTCACAGACTGTCTGTTCTGTAAAGCTACTTCACTTTTAGACACTTTTTATCACTGAGCCCCAAGTTCAAAAATGTTTAAAAAAAAAAATGTTTTACTAAACTTTTCTGTGATGTGCAGTATGATTATTATCACAGGAAGTGATTACATATTACTCCTTATTTGGTAGCAATTAAACAAAATCGCAAATTTTTGTCCTCGACTTGCAACTTTTGCTCATTTCCGCAATTTTACCACAATAAAATCCAAAATTTTTGATCCAAACAAACACAAAAGAAAACTGCGAAATCCTGTAGAGACTGACCTTTTAAACAACAACAAAAAAATGCAGCTCATAACATAAAACTACTTCTCAAACAGTTTGTATTTCCTGAACTAAAACATGTAAAAAAAAAAAAAACACCGGTCGGCACATTTATATCTTACGAAACACAATCAACAAAATGGGAAGTCATCAGCGGTCTAAAGGAGTCTGATGTAGTGAAAACACAGCAGGATCGTCGGTCTGTGGAGAGATGGAGCTGTCGGTTTCCTCTGTCATCACTCGCCCTCCTCCTCCTCCTCCTCCTCCTCCTCCTCCTCTTCTTCTTCCCCCCTCAGCTCTTCCCGCTGCTAACTGGAGGCAGGCAGGAGTGTGAGGAGAGTTTCAATGACTTGTGGCTGCGAGTGTGTTTCTGCTCAGTGGAGTGGCTAACAAACATGTACATGTCAGCACACACACGCGCGCACACACGCGCACACACACACACACACACACACACACACACACACACACACACACACACACACATTTGTATTGCTGCTGCATACTTGTTAGGAACTTCATTGACTGTATTCATTCCCCCAACCATTCGTCCCCTCTGACATTTCCACTTAATCCCATCTTAATCTCAGCGTCTGACTCCGAAGCAGCCCCCCGAAAAGAAGTAGAAATGTTCTGACTCTGGAATATTCTTTTTCTCTTTTGAGGACATTTAATCCCCACGAGGATTAAATGTTTTCACATGAGGAGACACACACACACTCAGAGTCCCAAAGCGGCGGCAGCGGCGAACTCGCTACTTTAAATAATTTTTCCTCTCCGCATGTTAATTCCTCCTGCAGCTGCATCATCGTTCACACACACACACACACGCACACACACGCACACACACGCACACACACACACACGCACACACACACACACGCACACACACGCACACACACACACACACACACACACACACACACACACTCCACCTCCACCTCCACCTGCACGCACACCAAGAGAGATGCTCTCGCTCAACGTCGAGCGCATCATCTTGTTGCCATGACGAACGTGTTTATAAGAACTTTAATGGCTGGATGTGACTCGTGAGGCTCGGTCATCCCAGAAGGTGTTGATAGTCATCCCTCTGTCACTCATGTCCATCTGGGAGTTCTGGCATAACAAGTGTTACCCGGTGTCTCGGGAAATATGGCTACGAGATTTTTAAATCACGATTTTAAAAGTCCTAAACCACAAACAGTATGCTGAATGGATGCAACGTGATGGATGAAAGCAACATGGTGCTGTGTTTGGATGTTTTAAACCTTCAACTAAATTAGTTGCTAACTGTTCTGAATGTCTGACGATCAGTTGGAAATTCATAAAGACACAACAGACACATGGACAGTGCAAGCCGGTATCACGGCAAAACGTGAAATAGACACGCTTTGTTCAGACTATTTGTGAAAGTTACACGTTTTCCTGTAGTGGAGGAAAATTAAACCTACTACATGCATAGAGCCATGTGATTTTGTGTCCTTTGTCGCCTCTGATGCGGGACCTTGGTCACATGACATTTACATGCGTGTAAGTTTCGCGCTTTCAAAACGTGTAACTTTTACGCCTAGACAGCTCAAAGCGTTGCTATTTCACGTTTTGCTGTAATGGACCGGCATGTCTATTTTATGCTTTGCCGTGATACTGGGTTGTTTACTCAAGTACAAATTTAAGGTATTTGTATTTTACTTGAGTATTTCCGTTTTATGACGCTTTATACTTCCACTCCACTAAATCTCAGAGGCTTTCAAAATAAGAGCTTTTGATGCTTTTTAAATCACGTTCTTTCAAAACTAAAACAAAGTTCAGTCTCTTACAGCTGGAAGTGTGGAGAAAACTAATTTAACATGTTCGTCATTCCCACGATAAGACCACATTTACCGCAAACCCCATCACTTCCTGTTGTTCCGATTTAGCTAGCAGCAGTTTGATGGTGAGAGGAGAAGGGGGCGGAGCCTTGTTGATTGGAAATGAGGAGGTTTTTTTTGTTAATGAAGTCACTTCTGTTCGGAAAGACTCACTTTGTGCTGTAAGACTTTTGAGTACAGCTTCTGTTCACGACATGTTTTGCAGAAAAATCACCTGGAATTTGGCAAAAATGCAAACACTGACAATTATTGCGGAGATTGCTTGAATTAATGTGAATTAATGTGAATTATTGCGATCGCAAGAGCTCAATATTTGCCTCCAAATGTAGTGCAACAGAAGTAGAAGAAGATCAAGTGCAGTAATTGAGTAAATGTCGCAGCAAAAGTCGAAGTTTGTGCAGATTTGATGCCGGACGACGCTGCAATGTCTGCCTGATCTTTTTAGTGACTGACTGGCTCGATTAAAACGAACGAGAGAGCTGCGTTTTCTCATGCTGGTCCGGAGTCAGTCTGAAGTTATAAATTGGAGGCATGTGGCTTGAAAGATGAGGAGAATTTAGCTGGCAGAGAAAGTCCATTAAAAGAGGCATTGTGGGAAGTGTAGGCCGCAGCGTTTTTGGCGCTTGACTTACGGCTCGGGGCTGGTCGTCAGGATATCTGGGCCTCTGCTGTTTCTTTTAATTTTTTTTAAAATTTTGACTGTTTTTTGTTTGTTTTATACGTGGGTGTTAGTCTGGTGGATGAGGCTGCAGAAAGTCCATTAATTTGTCACTGGAGCTCGCAATCTGTCGACGGGTATCAGAAAAAGAAAAATACACGTTCCTGGAGTGAAGCTTTGGCGTCGTCGTGCAGCAATCCAAGAGGGAAACCATTTATATGGTTGAGCGACGGGATTTATCGCCCATTAATCATACGTGTTGCCCGAGGGAGAAACTCAGAGTCTTTACAGAGAAACACACACACACACACACACACACACACACACACACACACACACACACACACACACACACACACAAACAAAGAGTCTGAGAGGTGGGAAAGAAAAGAGAAGTGGAAATATATCGAGGATAAAAGTTGGCGTGGAAGGTGGAGGGGGGAAGCAAAGCTGCACCGCAGGCTGGTTGTGATGGAGGATGGACGGGATGGAGGTGTGTGTGTGTGTGTGTGTGTGTGTGTGTGTGTGTGTGTGTGTGTGTGTGTGTGTGTGTGTGTGTGTGTGTGTGTGCGCGCTAAATGAGAGATAGAGAGAGAGAGAGCATGGTGTGAAGGAGAACGAGCCCACAGACGATGCCATCTGCTCAACTGAGCTGGTCATGCCTGGCTGCAGTAACACCTGCTTTTGACGCCACACGCACGCACGCACGCACGCACTCACACACACACACACACACACACACACACACACACACACACACACACACACACACACACGGACATACACTTTAGAGGTCATCACATTACATCACCCCAAACCTTAAACCTTAAACCTTAAACCAAGTCTTTACCCTAAAATATTATGGAGACTCAATGTCTGGTCCCCAAAAGGAAGAAAAGTCCTCACAACATGACTAATACAGTGTACACACACACACACACACACACACACACACACACACACACACACACACACACACACACACACACACCAGCTGAGGCTCGAGGCTGTGACATTGGAGCATCAAGTTTTAAGCCTTAAACCAGAAGCACTGCAGATATTTTTTCACAGCTCGTTGAGGGAGTGTGTTTTGTCTCTCTGTTGTCATGAGTTACGCTGTTTTGATTAAAATCAGCTGATTTAGAATTGATTTTTTTTTTAAATTTGTTTACCTGTTTAATATTCAGACGTGCAGACAGGTGTGCAGTTCTCACACATTGCCTGGTCAAGGTTACCTGACTGAAACACAGCTACAATAGACTCCCATCCAAAAAGCATAACAATACATCTAGTTTAAACAATTTTGTAGAGTCATGTATGGTATGGACTGCTTTATTCCTGCATTGTTAGGTATAGGTACAGTATAGGTATATGTATAGGTGTAGGTATAGCTATAGGTATAGCTATAGGTGTAGGTGTAGCTGTAGGTATAGCTCAACTTCCCTCTTGAAATACAAAGTCAAAAGTGAAAATCGTGACAATTATTCCAGCAATATTTAAATATTAGACATCAAAGGGAGCTATGTTTGGGGGCGTGTATGTTGGATTAACATGCCTTGTGTGCAGTCAGGTTTCTGGTACAGGTAGGCGGGGCATAATGCCCATGGTGCTCCTCCCCAGCTTGTCCAAATATGGTCGCTTCCGGCTCCGATTGGTGACGTCACGAAGGGTTGCAGCTTTCTTCTGAATAAATTTACCATAACTGTTTACAGTATACATGGAGCTTTTATTAAATCAGGTAGTCGAGATCAACATCTCATTAGCAGCGGAGAGCTGAGTGAGGAACGGCCAATCACACACGAGCACATCGACGGCATCCCTCTGAATTTGTTTTTAATTAAGGTGTATGGATGCATGAATAAAACAGCAGGAAAAACAACTTTATTGGTAAATCACAAAAACATAATGACATACTGGACGTACAGAGCAGCAAAACACAGGTCACATAAATGATCATAAAAAAATACTAAGACCATCAAATGGGCTTTATTTACCGTTTTGTCAAAAACAAATTTCGTTTTTTCTGGCGTTTATTTCCTGTTTAAAACTTTTTCCAATCAACCAGTGTTTAATTTATTTACTTTAATTAACTGTGTCTGAAAATCGTGCCTCCGCTATGTAGCATCATTAGTTGAAGGATGTTGTTATTTAATCCGTAAACTGTGAAAATACATCCTTTAGTAATTGAGCCGTTAAAGAAACAGAGATTAAAGAGTCGTTATTTCTGTTTGTTGATGGTGGAAATTGTTTTTTTGAAGTATTCAACCAAACTTGATGACATAATCGATTCTAATGAGGCTGTGTGTGCACCTTCATTAATTACACTGCTGCTCATAAGGTTGTTTACATTGTGTGTGTGTGTGTGTGTGTGTGTGTGCGTGCGTGCGTGCTACACATTCACTTGCTGCGAGGTCATCTCTGATTGGCCGGTTCGATAGCATGCTCCGCTTTCAGTTTTCAGGTCGTTCCACTGGCTGACCCCGAGTGCAGTTCAAGCAACGGATTCGGAGATAACATCGATCTGTGTGTGTGTGTGTGTGTGTGTGTGTGTGTGTGTGTGTGTGTGTGTGTGTGCGTGTGCGTGTGTGTGCGTGTGTGTTGGCCCTCATCAGTTCCCACACAGGAAATCATTAAATCTTTTTCAGTGTGCTTCGCCAGCGCCTGAATTGGAGAGGCAGACACATCTGAGGTCACAAAATGCTGCATTTTCACCACAGTCGGGCTGCAGAGTTCCTGATGATTAACGCCGGGCCACGTCGACGCTTTAGCTGCACATTTGTAAAAGGAAAAGTGTTTACGACTGCATCATCATTCACATTAGTTGTGATGTTACGTGTTATTTTCAGAAATTTTTAAATGCAGGGCTAAAATAATCAGATGAGGCAAGATGGATGATGATTAAATTAAGTTGAACTGTGGCAGATAGTGTACATTTCCCTGTATGTTGTCAGAGCTCCGCTGGTTTCTGCTGCTTTTTTTTTGTGTTGCAGCTTGCAGGCGAGTCAGCCATTTTTTTTTTTTTTTTTTGTATCACAGAGAAAAGCAGCGCTCCTTAAACCTGGAAAACTGTGTCATTTTTGGGGGAATTTACACTGAAAAAACATACGCTGTATATAGAAGTGGACATAACTGAAAAATGCCACTGGAGGTTGTCTCCAAAAGTGTCTCCGGCTCCAAACACTCCCATTCAACTTCTCGTGAAATTCTCAGTCTATAAAATGTCTCTGTGTTGTTTCTGTGTTGTTAGCTAAAACCACTTCTTATTAGTTTTCTGGCGGTCTGTCTGAAAATAATCCCGTTATTAATTCGAAAAAATGCAAGCTATCGGTAGTATACAAGACTATAACTCATAGAAAGGACAGCCAAAACTACAAATTATCCTTTAATTTAATTTTTTTAGCCAGCAAAAAAAAAAAAAAGTAAGATATCGTGTGTTTAGAGAAAAAGACGCTCTTCCTGAACCTGACGTGATAAACCCAACCTGTCGTTTTACTGCAGTCAAAAGCTGACAATGATAGCCTGTGCAGAATTCAGGAATTCAGACAGCTGGATGGTCTTGTTGTGTGTGTGTGTGTGTGTGTGTGTGTGTGTGTGTGTGTGTGTGTGTGTGTGTGTGTGTGTGTGTGTGTGTGTGTGTTTATCACGGCGTGTCTCCATGGGGAACAGACATGGTAGACAGGGAATGTTTTCCAGATACTGTTGCTGCCAGTCTCGGGTCTGATAAAGCACTTTAAACAGCCACCAGCTCCCAGAATACAAATTAAACAGAGTAACAAAGAAAACAAAAAGAAGAGCTTCTTTTTTTTTCTTTCTTTTTTTCGTGTATTATAGCTCGCAGGTTTTCGGGGGCTTTGAAAATCACACAAATATACCCACAAAGGAGCCCATCTCTATTATCGTCAGTGCCATTGAATCCTTTTTTTTTTTTTTTTTTTTTTTTTTTTTTTTGGACTGCATTATGTTAAATTGGTAATGAAAACCTCCGTTTTCACCTCCGTTCACCACACAAAGTCTCCCAGTTCGTCTGTGAGGAGCATCGTACTAAGCGAGCCCCGGTCGCAAAATGCCGCTGATAGCGTGATGTCGTTAAGCGCCGCCTCTGCAACATTTTTGCGTTTTAAAGCTTGCCGGTGTACATTTAACGGAGGCACCTTCACAACGGAGGCGAAAAGGCCACGGTGAGGAGTTTAATGAAACGTCGGGTGTCATAATATTCACGGCTTCAGTCATCCGTCTAATAAACAAACCACATCGACAGTAATGATGCGTCTCGCGTTCGCTTCTAGCTCAGTTCATTTCCTTCGCTGTCGGGGAGGTCCAACCGGCAGCGACGTCGCCCCCCCTCGGCTCGTACCGGTGCTCGATACCGCAAGTGATATAAACAAAAAAAAAAAGGTGTGTGGTTATGATCTCTTCCATCACCTTTTAGAAAATGCTCAGGGACACTTCTCCACATGAAGCTAAAAGGACTCGAGCTCCTCCCCTCTCCTTTCCCAGCATGCCCTCTTATCCATAACAATAGCACACATCAAAAGGAGGGAATTTATTGAACGACACCGTGATGATTTTTAGTGACTTTGTATTTCAGGAAAGAAGTTGCTGCTTGAACAATTGGAGTTTTATTTTTAGCCAGCCCCTAGTGGCCTTCAGTGGTATTGCGATTTAAGGCACTTCTGCATTGGCTTTACTTTTTAGACCCGGAGACTACCTCATTTTTTATATGCATTCTATGGTTAAGTCCAATTAACTGCTTGAATAACCGACAATCCAAAAAAAAAAAAAGCCGCCCGGTTGTTTTACATTTCTCATAGCTGCTGTCAAAAGTTATAAACTGTGGTGAGCATTTTCTTTTTATGTTATCGGAGTATAGTTTTACATGTTGCTGAGTCAGACTGTGCTGTGATTGAAACAAAACTGAACATCGCCGCAGACCAGACTCATCTAACTGTCTGCATTTTCTCAGCCGTCCACGGCTCCCAATTTTTCCTTTCAAAGCAGAATCGCATAAAGACATTCTGCATTTCTCTTTTTGGCAAACATTTCAGAGGACCTTGCTTCAATAAAAACCGATTAATGGATAACACACCCACATTGTGACCCGTTGTACAGTGGGAGCTCAGCGCTGTATGTTTTGGCCGAACAGAAAACAAAAAAGAGGACTGAGCTTTGTGTGAGAGAGATTAATAAACTTGCACAGCTTAAATAATGTAAGAACACTGAAAGGCTGCACAACAAACCCTAAATACGGCCGTTTTCATGCCAAACAATGTGGACAGGATTACGAACTCTATTATTTAAGCAGAGGGGCCCAAAGAGCCACCGCAGTTCCCCCTGTAATTGTACGCCTGACTGCAAATATGTATTTTTCCTGTCTGTCAGCCTTCTCGCAGATAAAATCAGTTATGAATGGGAAAAGCAAAAATCCAATTGCAGTCGGTGTCTCGGGGTGAATTTAAGTTACGCTGCAGTCTGATACAATCTTTTTTTTTTATTATTATTTAAAGTTCCAGCAAAAGCAATGTGCCAAAGATGTTGCTCTCTAAAACTTAAACCTACCTGGATGGATTTTTTTTTTTTATGGGGGGGAAACCTTCGGGTCATGGGACTCATTTACACACTGACCAGGGACAGGAGCAGCATTAGTACTAATTTACAGTGATTTAGTGTCCACTAAATGAATGTAAGTCCAAAATTCTCCCTGATGAATGCTCCAGTTTTCCTTGGGAGAGGCAGTGTACAGAGGGTTTATCAAACAAAATGAAGGTACAAGATGCTAAATAGCTCCGAAGAGCTAAAAGGAACGGTACAATCAGGTTGCAATACTCGTAAGTCTGTGACTGAACGACCCCTTTGTTGGTTCCCAGACTGTGCAATCAAAGCCCGTACTCAACATTAATCTGGCCTCCGTCCCCTTCAAAGTGTGCAGCAAACGTTTCCTGGAAATCCTCTTCTGTTAACGCGTCACGAACCATCTTGGATTCGTGCGGGATCTCTTCCACTGCATCAAAACGGCAAACCCTTAAGCTCGAACTTTATTTCGGGGAATAGAACAAAGTCCCGCGGAGCCAAATCCAGTTACATAGTGGTGACTGGAAGCTACGATTGTGTTGTTGCGGGCAAGAAAGTGGGCCGTGTTGTTATGTTGGAGTACCCTGTTGCCATGGCGCCACAGTTCAGGTGGTTAGCGGCGAATGGGATTGACGCCTCAGAACGTCACAGTCGAATTATAGCCTGAATAATATTGTCTTTTTTTAATTATTTTTTTTATGTATATAAAGATACGACCTGTGTCAAGAACATGGCGCCCACTCAGTGGAATAACAAGTTTGCAAGTTTCTTCGCAGGTTGTGCGCCCTCTGCACATGCTCGTTAATCTTTTCTAGATTGGCCCCGCCCACAGGCTCCCGCTCAGAAAAATCAAAGTCATATTCACGGGTGCCGCGTGGATTAGAAAATCATAATCAAGTAAAAAAACAACAACAACCTTGTTTTGCAGATGGGGGTGTCCTATTTCTTTTACGGTTAAAATGATGTACCACAAAAGATTTCTTTTTTTACGCTGCAACACCATGAGTGACCACTGGGATAAATTGGCAGTAAAGCTGAGTGGCAGCGCTGTACCAAACTCTCCTCATACATTCCTGGTCAAAACCCCCAATGTTCCCAACAAACAGTCACCCGTTCAGTAGCCTTTGTTGCGAAATCGCTCTGAGTAAGTGCTTTTCCGTTTTTTAGATTGGATTTGAACTCAAACACGTACAGCTGTGTTTGAGAAGTTGATGTTTTGAGTGAAGAACGAGGGGAGGGGGGCAAATCAACTGCTGTTGGGTTTTTTTCTGGACTTTCGAAGATAACCAATCACAAATTTAGCAGAGCCACAGAATACAAAGAATAAACCTGGTATGTCCCTCTTAATCTGAAAACATCGTTTCCAACCGGCGTGAAATAGACAGATTGCCTTGAAGTTGCAGGATGTGTCCCTGCTTTAAAAAATTGTTCCAAAAATTGTCGAACACCTGCACACTCAACGAGGCCGGTCGGTCTAGACAGTTAAGCAATAAGACTTGTTTTGTGGTGGCTGTCAGAATCAGAATCAATAACACTGTCTAGGTTTTCCCACTGATGTCCTGAAATAGGCGCGACCGCCCCGATTACCCCGAAGCGTGCTCCTATTTTTCCCCTAAAACTTTTTGTCGAGGGCCGGCAAGGGGTCCCTTTCATCCCGTCATCTCGTGATGGAGAAGTCACCCAGGTGTCGCCGCACCCCGGCGGGAGTCCCCACACAACTTCTTCCATAGGCCCTTTGAAAACGGCCGACATCAAGGCTCTCCCAGAGAAAAAAGGCATCGCTGACCTCCCGCCGATGCATGATGGTACACTAACCTTTCACGCGTGCCCCCCCCCGCGGATCGTTTTTGACCATATGTACACAACAAACAGCCCGACCTACAAACAGCTAGTCGGTTCTCCAGACTACATGTTCATTTCTTCATGTACCTGCCAGTTTAGGTGGCATTAATGTCCTTCAAACTTTACCGTAAAGTCCCATTTTAGCATGTAAGATATTGGACATAAAGCTGATATGAAGAAATACCATTTAAAACCAAGAATCCTAAAGGATATTGTTGTTCTACAGGCTACTTATTGACGTTATGTCCTAAAAGAAGACAAGAACCAATCATGTGCTCGTCTTCTCAATGTGTAGTTTTTAGCAAGTATAACTCAAATAATGCATTTTTTGGAAAAACATTTATTTTTTTGCAATGACTATGGAAGAGCTTTCATCATAAAAAAGGAAGGAGATTCTTGGTGAGAAAATGGAAATTCTGATTTTGGTTTGTGCAGCAAAAGTGTTGGCAGGCTGCCATTTTTTTATTATTATTTAGAAACAGGATAAAAAAATATTTTTATGACGCAGCAGAAAGATTTTTTTTTTCATCCAGAGGGTCAGAACAGTCTCGAAATGCCGTGGTGAAGGTGGTGGGGCCAAATAATTATCTGAGGGTTAACTCTGCGACCAGAGTTTGATCTTAACACTTCAGATGCACAATTTTACGCTTACAGCTGTTAGCAATTCTCTTGTCTGCAGTTAAGTTTAGTTTGCTGGCTCCGAGCAGCAACCCATAAAGTCACCGATCGGTTCGTGAGCTGCTGTTTTGGCCGTCGCCATCTTGGTTTGTTGGAGCCAGAAGTGATCAAATTTGGAAAAGTTGGCGGGGAGCAAGTTGCGGATCTGAATGAGGACCCTGAGGACATTATGCCCCGCCCACCGATTCCAGAAACCTGATTGCACTACAAGGCCTGTCAATCAAACCAGACACGCCCCCAAACATAGCTGTGTTTGAGATAGAAAGATGGCGACTGCCAAAATGACGTACTCGAGGCTTCAGGACGGCAGTTCCGAAACCGATTAGTGACGTCACGGTTAGTTGCTGCTTGGTAGAGCTAAAAGACCACAAACACCACTCCAAACTAATGAAGGGTCACCATGTGAACATAAAAAATTATGACGTGTCAGTTTGGTGTTTTAACTTCTTCCTTCTGAAAATTTGATGCTAAAACAAAGTCAGTTATTGCAACTTTTGAGGACGCCGTCTGTGCACTTCTGTGATCTTTGCGGTTTATTTCGCGAGGTCCGGCCCGATAATCTCCCGCTGTAATCTGTTGTGTCTTGAGTGGTTTATCTTTGACCACACAAGGCAGGCGGGGAGTTTTTAGCTTTCTGCTGGTACTTAGCGGAGCATTTTACCTCCAACTGACCCGGCTGACGACAATCACACTTTATTAAAGTTTCGAGTGTTTTAATCTGCTCAGTGGCTCTTTCTTTGCCCCAGTTGTGTCACATGACCTTTTTCTTGCTCCGTGTTCAGAGTCGGTGGTAAAGCGCTGTTGTTCTGCGGCGTTATGGTTCTCCGATACGCTGTTGTTTATTTTCTCGCGGGCCGTAATGAGGCTGCGGCCGCGGCAGTTTGGTGGAAAAACAAGCAGAGGCTGATTCCACTGATTATTTCCTCCCGTCTTGATTTGAAGACGCTCATCACTGAAAATCAGCTGGTTTTCTGGGAAGTGCGATAAAAGACAATCTGCAAACTCACAGCTTTTTCGGTTACAATTCGATCTAAAGGTGTCAAATAAGATATCAAACAGTGCTGACTGATGATGGTGTCCACTCAGATATTATGCATTCTCCTCTTTTTTTATTTATTTATTTTTAAATCCCTCAGTTCTTCTTTGCGTCGTGAGTGACGAGTCTCTCGGCTGACAGCCTCTTCAGAAAAGCCGAGTTTACCCGTCAAACTGAAGCTGTCACAGTGTCACGGCGCATTTCCCTCAAACAAACCTCAAAAAAAGTCTGTCAATCCCCCATCAACACATCTTATTGTCTTCCTCCCAGAGTGAAGCGGTGCACATTCATCTTGACTTTTTGGGGGTTGGGGGAGAGATTGGTTATAAACACAATCTGTGCTTTTTAATGGACTTCACAACATCTGGGCTTTAATTATTCATCTGACGACTGAACCGAATCACTCAGGTAGCAGCGGCGGCCCCTGGAAGCTGTCGGCGCATTTCTCTGAAAAAAAAAGACAGGAAATTAATTATAAGACGTGTTCGGCAGCAAAAAAGACTTTACAAAACATCGTATAAATCCAAACCCATTTATTCCTTATGAAATATATCTGTCGGTGTATTTTCAGTGGATCAAGCCACTTAAACCGCGCAGCTGATCCTGATTCTGCTCTTCCATCCCCCGGTCCGTCTGCAATTCGTGCGTCTCTCTCGTTAGACAACATTGTTTGGGATGGTTCAAAGTCGGATGATGACCCTCTTGCTATAAATAAGGTAATTGGGATGAGTGCAACAACAAAACAAAAGGCATGGTGAATGCAAATGCGCGCACGCTTGGAGACCAATTAAGGACAAAGGATTGTCAGCCACCGACGGCTTCCTGTACAATTCTGTCAACGCTAAAAAGAGGAAAAAAACATCATAATAAAGAAATGAACCTCAGACGACGGTCAACGCGCCTGCTGCCTCGGGAGATGTTTATCCATATTAAAATGTTACTTTTAATTATGTTGTCAATGTAACTTACCCCACGCCAAATCCATCACACAACAATGACACCCTTGCACTGCTGTTTTGTTTGTTGTTTTGTTTTAATTCATTGCACTGTTGTTTAGTTTAGTTTATTCAATATTATTCTCTTTTATTTTATTGTATAGATTTTTTTTTAAATTATATTCAATATTTTTGCCCTGTACATGCTGCTGGAACGTAAAAAAAAAAATTCCCTGAGGGATTAATAAAGTATCTATCTATCTATCTATCTATCTATCTGTCTATCTGTCTGTCTGTCTGTCTGTCTTAACGCTGAGACACAGTCTGGCGTTACCTGCCACGCACCGCTCAACTGCGGCTCGGTTTTGCGTATCCACTCGCTATGAACGAGGGTAAACAAAAAAAAAACACCGTAGACTTTATATAAAATGAAGGTGGAGTTCAAAATCCATCTGGGTTTGGACAGATATTGATGTGAATTACCAATCAGATGGTATTTAGTGCAGCTGTTCATCCTCAGCACCGATGATGTAACTGGGAGAGCTTGGTGGATGAGCCCCAACCGTGAGTCACGAGACATTTGTCATTTTGAGAAAAACAAATGAGCGTTTTTACTTTGTGAGACGAGGCCGACTGAGCCTTATTAACCCACGATCAAAGCCGTCGGTGGGCAGGAAATGATCGGTGAATCGAGAGTGCACGACTCGCATGGCACAATAACTGACTCGCTCATTAGTCACAATGGCAGATGAACAGACGCCTGGTTTTTTTTTCCCCTCATTGTCGGGACGTGAAGTTTTAACATCATTTACTGCAGAACATTTGGCAGTGAAAAAAAACAAAAAAAAAACATGAGATGGAGGCTTTTCTTCTGTGTTAATCAACACGGGGCACGTTGAGAGTTTGTACTCTGATTAATGCCTGGAAATTGCTGGTTGAAGCTTGTTATTGTTTGCCATTTCTCAATCAACTCAATTACAGCGACTGATGGCAAAATTTTATTCATCGCACAGGAGCTGAAGTTCTTGTTTAAATATGTACTAAATACATATTTGTGTTCACTGTTCATCAGATTTAATCAATGCTGCAGTCAGTAAAAAAAATAAGCACACGGTGGGCTCTTGCATGTGCTGTACAAATTGGCTGCTCAAAATGATTTATTGTTAAGATGCAGAAGGGAAGCTCAATGATGAATAAAAGCAGCAGGTTTATGGAGAGGTTTGATTATTCACCGCTGCTCACGAGTTGTCACGATGAGTGCTTCGTGTTTTTGTCTCTACGCAAATAACTATATATTTTTTATTATAGTTATTTCCCAGGTGTGTGCTCCACTTTTTCACTTTCCTACATCCCCTGTTTACCTCCGAGCCTGTTTGATTGTGTGTACAGGTGTGTGTTGGGTCACAGGTCGGAGGCAGGTTTGTAAAACTGCACCGGTGCAGGCTAATGGCATCGTCCTGTTACACTGCCGAAGAAATATCCCATCACGCTCTGCTTTTAAGGACATATTTTATACCCCATTCAGACCTACACGGACAAAAGTTAAACCCACGTTGGAGGTCTGTCTGTAGTGGGGCAACCTGCTCCAGTCAATTCTGCATCACCACCTTTCTTTGGACCAGACTGGGACGAGCTTGATTGATTATGAAAATCTGGCCTTTTGACTGTCACCATCTTGGTTTTTTGGCACCAGAAGTGACCATATTAGGAGCAAGGTGTGGATCTGACTGACTATGCCCCGCCTACCTATACTGGAAACTAGATTCCAGGTCTGAAAAATTAGGACTATGCGGAGGTGCCTTAAACTGCAATACCACCGAGTGCCACTAGAGGTTGGCTCCAAAAACCCTCCAGCTCCTTAGACTCCCATTTAACTTCTCTCATAAAATTCTCAGTCAATAAAATGTCTCCACCAGTTACCTCGGTGTTGCTAGCTAAAGTTGCTTCTTCTTCTTAGTTTTCTGGAGGTCCATCTGAAAATAATACGTCATTAATTAGAAAATGCTCTTCAAAAAGATGTGTTTTTTGGGGGGTGGTGGAGGGGGGCGGCTGGGTGGAGATCCTGTAGTAGACTCTATGTATTTTGTTTCATTTATTATTATTTATGTACGATGTATTTTTGACCCGTGTCCAACTTGTCCAACATGCTGTCTAAAGGTGTTATAATCAAATACAGGCAACTTTCATCAATAAAAACGGTAAATATCAGTTGTCTGCATTGCCGTAATTATTGTGTTTTTATCTAAAAATGCATTTGAAGGGCTGAAAATATGAAGAGAGCAGAGGCACATCAAGAGCAGAAGTTTTGCGATGTCTTTAGAAGTGTGTGT
>NW_027185230.1:11251635-11313597 GCF_022577435.1 Embiotoca jacksoni | reverse complement strand
TCCTTTCCTTTCCTTTCCTCTCTTCTTTTTTCCTCTCCTCTCCTTTCCTTTCCTTCCTCTCCTTCTCTCCTCTCCTCTCCTCTCCTCTCCTCTCCTCTCCTTCCCTCCTCTCCTCTCCTCTCCTCTCCTCTCCTCCTCCTCTCCTCTCCTCCTCCTCTTGTTTCCTCTCCTCTCCTCTCCTCTCCTCTCCTCTCCTCTTGTTTCTTCTCCTCTCCTCTCCTCTCCTCTCCTCTCCTCTCCTCTCCTCTCCTCTCCTCTCCTAATAACACAAGTTTCGTCTTCTTTCTCCTGCTGCAGCGTTCGAGCGAGGCCACTGCTACGAGCCGTACCTCCAGAACGGAAACTTCACCACCTCCGACCAGCTGTACGGCGTCGGAGCCGTGGTCCAGTTCACCTGTGACCCGGGCCACGCCTTAGAACAAGGCCCGCCCGTCATCGAGTGCATCAGCGCCAGGGATCCGTACTGGAACGACACCGAGCCGCTATGCAAAGGTAAAAAAAAAAAAAAAAAAAAAAACGGTTCTGAATCGTCTTCATATTTCGAACTCGGTGCCGGGTTCTTTTAACCGTGTCCCGGTCCTGTGGCGGTGCAGCTCAGTGCGGAGGGAGACCTGACCGGTCCCGGAGGAGTGATCCTGGTCTCCCAACTGGCCCGAGTGGTACGGAGAGGGGGAGGACTGCAGCTGGAGGATACACGTCGGCGAGGACAAGCGGGTGCTGCTGGATGTGCAACTGTGAGAGCAACGCACGCACACACACACACACACACACACACACACACACACACACACACACACACACACACACACACACACACACACACACATCAAAACTTCTGCCTGGATCCGAAGTTTGCTCTGACCGAAAGACCCAAACGCTGTCATTAAAAATGTATGCGGAGGGCTGCGAGGCCCAGCGAGCGGCCCCGGCTCCCCGTGTGGACGTTCCTATTGATATTTCTCTTTTCCTGCATCGCACCAGGACATTTAAATAAAAAAAAAAAAAAAAAGGGCCGACAACATGAGAGAGCATGCCGATGAGACCGCCGCTGTCTGTTGATACGTTCGCCCTCATCGCGATTCTGCGGCCGGACCGCGCTTCACAACTCTCGGCTGCGGATGAGGAATATTAAATCCGAACGCGAGCCGGTTTATTCGCATCTTTCAACTCCCTCCGGTGTCCCGTGCTTTTTGTTGGCAGATAAATGAGACAAAAACTGGTGACGAGTGCTGCAAAGTAAATGCTGTTAAAAAAAATAAATACAAATCTTCAGTGTGTAATCTTCAGCCTGAAATAATTGAGGTAATAAATGAGAAAATCAGCTGCAGAAAAAGACCAAATATTTTGTTGTAAAAATGAATGAAAAGTGCGGCTGCGAACAGTATTTTCCAAATTCAGCGTGACGTACACTTCCTGAAAATACATAACCACCTCCGAAACTCATCGAAAAAAAGATCAACATCCATAAATCCAAAAGCAACATTTCCAAGACAAAAACGCAAGACAAAAGAACATTAAGTGGAATAAATTTCATTGTTACTACATTATTATCATTTTAATTTCTAATAAATCATGCTTTGATTGAACAAAGTTGGGACGCTGTGGAAAATGTAAATAAAAACAGAATGTGATGATGAATCCCGTAAACCCATATTTAATTGAAAATAGACCGAAGACAGCGTATAAAATGTTAAAACGGAGAAATTGTTTTTTGTTTTTTTTTCCTGAAAAATATATTCTCATTTGAAGCAGGGTCCCTAATTTTTTTTTTATTTAAAATGTCGATCTTTAGTCGGGATTCACAGCAGTTGGGCGAACAGTTTTCCCCTCTGCTTCCAGTCTTTATGCTGAGCTAAGCGAAACTCAGTTTTCTACATGATGTAGACACGGGGCAGCGTTTGGCCTCCGGGGTCGCCCCGTCTCCCACTCAGTCAGGCTGGGCAAAAGCGCGGCCGCAGCGCGCGCTGAGTCGCCGCGACACCGCGGTCACACTCCTGTTCCGTCTCCGTCCTCAGACTGAACATCAGCGACAGCGACATGCTGACCATCACGGACGGCGACGAGGTCACCACTCGCATCCTGGGGCGCTACGTCGGAGGCAGCAGCCCCTTCAAGCTCTCGTCCACCACGCCCGACCTCACCGTGACCTTCCACTCCGACCCGGCCGGGCTCGTCTTCGGCAAGGGCGAGGGCTTCATCATCAACTACATCGGTGAGGGCGCGACAGTCGAAATCCCGAAGTTGGCGAAACCGCGGGGCTGTGTGTGAACGCGGACGCAGCTTCCGGATCTGGAAAAATGGTGCGGAAGCTCCGTACAAAGCAAGATGGCGACGACCAAAAAGACCGAACTCGTGGCTTCATAATGACAGTTCAGTTCACAAGCCAACTCTTGGTTGCTGCTTGATTTTTCCACCTTCCCCCTTTTTTTTTTTTTTTTTTAAAACATCCTCCCGTTCAGTAAACTACCGAGGCCTTTATTTTTCTTTTCAAATAAAACTGCGTATTTTACGACCTGGTTTTAACACATTGTTGGTTTTGATCTTTTTAATCGGATTTGTTGACGATAAGCAAAAAAAAAAAAAAAAAAAAAAAAAAAAGTGGAATAACATCAGAATTATTCTCTGAATAGATGTCGAGACGTTAACGTTCATTCACTTTTTTTTTTTCCATTCATTTTTTAAAAAAAAATTTTTTTATTCGGCCCGTCTCTCTCTCTCTCCTCCTCCTCCTCCTCTTCCTCTCATCTTTATCAGCCTCTCCTTTTCATTTCCCTCTGCCCTTGTTCCATCACATCCTATTTGTTTCACCATCTCGCTGCCGTGGCCTAAAACACACACAGACACACACGCACGCACACACACACACACACACACACACACACACACACACACGCGGAGACGAGCACCCGAGTTTCCCGAGCGGCCAAACGAGCTCGCTCCCGTCTTTTTTTTTACGCGCCGTAATCTGCAGAGCTTCCCGTCTCTCCAACACCTGACACCAATTTAAACGAGACACACGTCGTCCAATTTACTTGTCACCACAAACTCGCACACGTTTCCCCCCCCCGGAGGAGTAAATCAAGTAGACACAGCAGGAATACTACTCTCTTTGATTGTATGTGTGTGTGTGTGTGTGTGTGTGTGTGTGTGTGTGTGTGTGTGTGTGTGTGTTTGTGCTGAGAATTTATTACCCACCCCACACACACACTCACACACCACACACACACACTCGGGCTGCAGGGAGGAGAGGAACCGAGTCGATAGAGGATGAATAATTGATCCGGGAACTTCTACTTACAAAATCCCTGCAGGCCTATTATATTGTACAGTGTAATGCAATACTGTACGCCGGCCGATCAATCATCAACATATGCAAACGTCCGGTCCCGGGAGGAGGAGGAGGAGAGGAGGAAGAGGAGGAGGAGGAGGCGGCTTATTTATCTCGACTCGAGTGATTTTCTTTTTGGTGCGTGTGCGTCTTTAAACATCATTAATTTTATTAATGTTCTGTGTTTTCGGCTGGATGACGGTTTTTCTTTTGTCGAGACGTTTCAAATCCGCCGAGCAGCAAAACGTGTAATGTGTGAATGGAGAGAAGAAGGAAAACAACAACAACAACAAAACGTGAAGGTCACAAAGCGACCAGCTGATCTGATGCAGCTGCAGTCGTATTTCGGAGCGCCAGCGAGGTGAAAAATTATCCCCCGAATATATACCAATTATACGCCACGGATCACATCGTAATAATCTTTATTTATAGGCCGCCTTTTTTTTTTTCAGAACCAGCGTTGCAAAAAGCTTCACATACATAAACAGACATATTAGACGATAATTAGATTTAAAACAGATGAAATAAATTCAAGAAAATAAAAGCTATGAATAATAAAGAAATAAAATTGAAAAAGGCTCCCAGATTAAAAAAAAAAAAAAAGGTTTCAAAGAGGGATTTTAAAAGAAAGATAAATAGATAGATTCTATTAAAGATTTCTGATGTTGAATTCTGCCGTCTTCACAGGAATAAAAGGTTTTAATGGTTGATTTTTTTTTTTTTAAAACCGTTTTTCAGCCCTGAGTCCTGTCTGAAGGCGTTCTTTAACAAGAACCTCACCTGAGAGACAAACTGCTCACTGCTGCTCATTCAGATCTCTGCTTTAAAGAAAGACGGGATTAAAATATAAATACCCACCCCTTCAGTCTTTATGTGGACATTGCGCTCTTGTTTCTTCACGGGCTTTTTTTTTTTTTTTTTTCCATTTTTTTAAAGCGATTCCCCCCCCCCGACAACAAGATCCCATTTCACCAACTCACCAAAATCCAAACAACGTTGCCCGGATTTTATGGGACTTGAATTATGCTAAAGCTAAGCTAAATGTTTTACGTTGACGTGACTCATTGCTTCCAATAAGACTGAAATGCTTCAGCAGCTGTTGGCTGAATGGGCTTTCACATTCATTATCCCCAATAATTCACATTCACATTCATTATCCCCAGAGGGGGAATCGCATCGACTTTATTGGTGATCTTTATTTATTTTTTTCTCCCCTGTAGCTGTGGTGATGTGGAAGCTGGTGTCGATGTCTATGGTCCCAATGGATTAGCTGTCATGGCTCCGGTGATCCGATTTCCATCCGGTTTCATTTATTTTGTCAGAAATGATTTAAGGTTCATGGTCAAACATCTGCAACGTCTATGAACGGCCGTCCAGTCTGACATTTCAGCTGTGACCATCTTGGTTTTTTTTGTTGGTTTTTTTTGGAGCAGGAAGTGACCATATTTGGACGAGCTCGGGGAGGAGCTAGCGGTGGATCTGACTCGATCTGATTGGAAACCCGACGATACTGCGTCCCGCCCACCGATAGCTGTGACCTGACTGCACCGCAGACCTGTCAATCAAACAGGCACGCTCCCCCCACCCCAAAAAAAAAACAAAAACACGTCTATTAGAAAACTAATAAGAAGGAGTGACTTTAGCGAACGATAACTGGTGAAGACATTTTATTGACTTAATGTGAGAAGTTGAATGGGAGTCTATGGAGCCAGAGGTTTTTTTTTGGAGCCAACCTCTGGTGGCACTCGGTGGTATTGCAGCTGAAGGCACTTCTGCATCGGCCTCATTTTTCTGACCCGGAAGCGACGAAAACTTTTATATGCAGTCTGTGAACATGACCTGATAAATACTAGCACGTAAGCATTGATGTCCGATGGCCCCCGGAGGATGAACTCCAGTAACCATGGCGACCCTCCTCGTGCTGCCTGCTCAGTCGTGTAAAATACAGCCGTGTCTGCCGGACGGATGGATCCGACCTGGACGTTTAATCTCAAAGCGCCGTCGTGCTTCATTACGGACGACAGGAAGTAGTGTAGCTGTGGATGTTTTGTCTTGTTAACAGCAGATCGATGTGCAGAGCAGGGGTTTTTTTTCTTCTGTCCGGGCGGCGGACTTGATTAAATTTGACTCGTTGCTCTAAATCCTGAAGCTCCATTGATTTTTAAGAGTGAGGAGATAACACGGCAGCCGCACTTTTTTTTTTTTTTTTTTTTTTTTTTTTTTTTTAACGCTGATAAGTCCAAGAGTTCGATTCTTGATTCTTGATTTTTGTTTTGCTCTGAGCCTTCTGCTGCTTCTCGGCCCGTGTGTGTGTGTCTTCGGGGTTTTGCTGGTGTGTGCGTGTGTGTGTGAGTGTGTGTGTGTGTGTGTGTGAGTGTGAGTGTGTGAGGTCTGTAGCCTGATCAATACTTTAATATGAAGTAGCCTGTACACACACGGGTTCATTACTTGTGTAAATTCGCTGAGGATCTTTCTCATCCTGTCACCATGGTTACCACCACCATTGATCGTCTGCACACTCCGACCAAGCAACGACCTACGGGGGGCTGAAACGGGCCTCGTGGTGCAGTCAGGTTTACGCGATAGGTGGGCGGGGCTTAGAGTCCTCGGGGTTACCAATCAGGTTGAGTCAGATCCACCACTAGCTCCCCCCCCCCCCCAGCTCGTCCAAATATGGTCACTTCTGGCTCCAAATTAGCAACACCAAATGCCGAACTTGCTGCTTCACTTCTCACCTGTCAAATGTTATTCGTCGTTGCTTTCTTAAAATTTTTTTTAATTAAAACCTCCAAAAGCAGCACAAAAAAAATCGGCCACTTTTCTGTATTTCAGCTGATTTCCGTCTTCAACCAGACTGGAAATGACACTTAAATTCAGATTAATTTGTCAACTCAAAAAAACAAGACAGTTTGTACTCGTTTTAATTCAGGACGGAGGTTTCAGTGGGAGTCGGAATTAAAAACAAACAAAGCGGACGAGGACATCTGAAGACGGTCCAACACGGATGAAGCCCGTCGGTGTTCCCGCCTGCGGAGATCGGCGCCAGCATCGTGTCACCGTCAGCTCGTCGTGCCGTTCGTCAACCTTTTTTTTAAAATTTATTTTCTTCCTTTTCCCAGAGGTGTCCCGAAACGACTCGTGTCCAGACCTGCCCGAGATCCAGAACGGCTGGAAGACCACGTCCCACGTGGCGCTGGTGCGAGGGGCCCGGATCACGTACCAGTGCGACCCCGGCTACGACCTGGTGGGACGGGAGACCCTCACCTGTCAGCTGGACCTCTCCTGGAGCTCCCAGCCGCCCTTCTGTGAAAAGAGTCAGTTCTTCTCTGATTTATAACTTCTGTCTGTATTTTCCAGAACCACTTCTTATCTGTGTCCAGCTTTAATTCACTACATTAAAGTTTTCATGGTCCCCGCAGATTTAATTTTAATAGCTGATGACCCGACCTTTCCAGTCCAGATTAGCACTCGACCAGACACTTAATTACGAACTATCTCAGAAACTAAAGTTGGTTTCTTTTTCGAGTTAGAAAAAGCCAGCAAAGAGAAACTTTAATAAAATACAAAATACATAAAGACATAAACAGAATAAACTGCAACATAAGACACAAATATATCCAATTAAAACCAATAATATAATAAATGCAACTGAATTAAAAAGTGAAAGAAATGTTGGCTCTGTATTTGGGATAAAAAATTTTTTTAAAAAAGAGTTAAAATATTACAATTAGTGATATAATTTACATAACTTTTCAGATCCTTGACTTCATCCTCTGAGCAGTTTCTGTAAGCCTTTTTTCGGACACATTTTAAATGAGAAATAGGCTAATTAAAGGTTATAAAGTCTATTTAAAGGTCAGATTTCTTTTGCGTTGGGGGTATATAATTAGTTGAAGGAGTGTCATTAATTTGAAAACACAACACTGTATATTTGTTTTCTTACGTAATTCTTTATCGTCGTCGTTTCTAGCTATGAAAATGACTGTAATTGTCCCGACCTTCTAACCTGCTGGCGGGTTGTGGAGTTCAGGGGGTTAAAAAAAAAAAAAGAAGTGTAGTTTTGGAAGTAAAATTCCTGCAGTGAAGATGTAAAATGAGTACAAATACGTATTTTAGAGTAAAATAAGCTGGTATGCGGAGTGACGTCCGGCAGCGTTTTATTACACGTTCTCATCATCAAAACACAAAACAGCGAAGCAGCATGATGAATTATTATCAAAGTAAGTAATTACATGTTTAATGCTTTAAAAAAAAAAAGAAAAGTCAACTTGCAAGTTCCTCGCTTAAAACTAATAACATCGCAACTTTTGAGAAAGTCCGCCGCAACATCCCAAAAATATTTGTTCGCGACGATCACCAAAAAAAAAAAAAAAAAAAAAGAGACAAACCTCTGTGTATAAAATGCTAACTCTCCGTCCGGGTGTCGCGTTTGTCTCTCAGTCATGTACTGCTCCGACCCCGGCCACGTGGAGCACTCCACCAGGTCCCTGTCGGACCCCAAACTCCTGGTGGGGACCACCATCCAGTACAGCTGCAACGCCGGCTTCATCCTGCAGGGCGGCGCCACCATCACCTGCTACGGCCGCGAGCCGGGGACGCCGGTGTGGACGTCTCGCCTCCCTCACTGCGTGTGTGAGTGTCTTGTTTTATTTTGTTTTTTATGAGCCGCGAGTTAATTCATCAGAGTCGTGGGCTTTTTTTTTTTATTTATTCTTTTTTTTTAAATTTTTTATATACCGGTAACGCGGTGATTTTTCAGCAGCAGCCCGTCACCGGGACAGACAGCAGCTAACTGAAGATGAGAGCCTCTCCTCCTCCCCCTCCCGCCCCCTGTTGCCGTGAGATCTTACATGAGTGGGTTTGTGTGATTTCTTGGCGCGCTCCCTTTAACACAGATCACAGCGTGCCAGAGACGGCGCTTCATCTCGCGCATTTCATCTCTCTCCACTGACGAAATGTGCGCGCGCGGTGTGTGTGTGTGTGTGTGTGTGTGTGTGTGTGTGTGTGTGTGTGTGCGTGTGTGTGTGTTCAGGGTTATTAATGTCTGTGTGAAGTTGTTTGATATGTAAATGAGAATGCTAATGCGGCGTACCAATCAGCCCTCAGCCACCTGCAGGAGGGGGTGGAGATTATCCGTGAGTCATGTCACCTCAGCCGGAGCCTGTCAGATCTGTCAGTCGAGCTGTGACGCAGAAAAAAAAAAAAGAAGCTCCGATTTGTTCTGAGGAAACTCGACCTTCTTCCCCCCCCCCCCCTTCCCCCCCCCCCGCGCAGCCGAGGAGTCGGTTTCCTGCGAGAACCCCGGTCTCCCTGACAACGGCTACCAGATCCTGTCCAAGAGGCTCTACCTGCCCGGCGAGTCCCTCACCTTCGTCTGTTACCAAGGTTACGAGCTCATCGGGGAGGTCGCCATCAAGTGCATCCTCGGAAACCCGTCGTTCTGGAGCGGCCCGCTGCCTCTCTGCAGGGGTGAGACTTGTGCAGGATTGCTTTATTTTTTATTTTTTGTTTTTTTATTTTAATGTGCGGCGTTGTGCAAAAGTTTTAAGGCTTTTTAGATTCTCATCCACCAAAATAAAAAAAACACCCGTCAGGAAGGCATCTCGAATTCATCCTCGAGTCCAAACATCCAGATGGAGGTTATGTAGAACACAAGGGGTCCTGCCAGCAGATGGATTCAGGCTGCATCACATGGGTCTGGTTCAGACTGCCAGCCAGCATCTGCTTCTCGTCGTATCCAGATTGTATCTGAAGGATTTCTAAAGTTTTCTGGACAGTAAAAAAACAAAAAACAAAACAAAACATGAAAATCAGACCTAAACCACATTTGGAGGTTTGAAATGTAATTCCAGTCAGATTTCTACAGCTGCGTCTCAGCTCTGGATCTCATTTTAACGTACTTAGGGGACCGGCTGGTTAGATTTGTTCTTCTTATCGCTGTGTCTGGTTCTTAATAACGTTACAATACCGTTTATATCAATTTTCTTTTTAAGTGTAATTGGGGCTCACGTCTGTGACGTCAACAGCTCCGGATGCCGTGTTGGCTTTTAGCACTTTTTTGTTTTGTTTTTTTGGCCACCATTAGAAGTGTGACTCGTGTACATATTTCACCTTCCCACCTTGTACATTTATGGTTTCGAGTCACAGCCTCTTCTGAATTTGTCGTTAATAAGTCAAAACTGCTTGTTTTATCAAAAATAACTATAATTTCTGCCAGTCGTCAGCACTTATTTAATTTGTTTCATTCGTCCTTACGGTTGCAAAGGAGAGAGGGCATGCTGGGAAATGAGGCTTGGACCTCGAGGGAAACAGATCCGATTCACCTGCGGACTCGGTGCTGCTCACGCCGAACTTTGACCTCGTCATTTTAACCTCACTTTGAAAGAATCCTCATTTCACTTCGAGCTCTGCCGGAAACTTTTGCACAGTCTGCTGTCTGTGGAATGAAATGCTCCCTTCTTCTCTCTCCCTTTTGAATTTATGCATGCAGTGTCGTTCACAGACTTGTTAGCCCCCTGCTTGTTTATGCAGACGGATCGAGCCCCCGTGCATGCAGCTGACGGTTAGTTGAACCCGAACTCCCCACCCCCACCCCCGCCCTCTTTGGAAACCCCCCCTCCCCAGCTCAGCGGGTCAGCTCTACGTTTAGGTGTTAAAACACTCAAGATTCAACTGGGACGCAAATGGCAACATTGAAGGACCTCCTCAATATTTTGTGCCATAATAAAGATTTTTTGATATATTTGTAGTCAGATTAGTATTACGCTGTTCCATACTAGATATATATATCTTTTTTTTTAATACTAGATATCTTCATTAGGTGCTTTTTTTTTTATAAATATAAATCATTTATAAAACAAATAAACTTTTTTTTTAGAAATGATGTTCTTGTACTGTTTACGTGACAATTAGTTGTTGTTCTTTTGTTCCCAGAATATTTTTTTAGTTAAAAACATTCAAAATCTCACAACAAAACATTTGTTTGTTTTCATTATCGGTGTAAATAAAAACATTCTGGGAACCTTAAAGGAAACTGGCGACTGAAAACATTTTAAGATTATTAAACACGAAATTATTTGAAATGTTTTTAGAAAAATAATATTTTGGGAACCAAAGAAAACCTTCCAACTTCGACACTCGTAGAACATTGCATCATAAAATTCTCCAAACGTTTGTCGAACAAAAAAAAAATGTAGAGCTCAAAGTTAAGCCTCGCCTTGGTTGCGTTATCTTCGATACCAAATTTACATGTGATACAAAATTTAAACACAAACAGCCGATTTAAGAGACATTATCTTTCCTGGAAGTGTGAATTTAACACGTATAAACCATAAACGTCTCAAACTGACCAGTTAAATGATTACTGAGTTGTTCTGTAAAGAAACACCTCATTTATTAGATTATTAGATGTTTTATTTCTTCATTGAAAAAATACTTTTGGAAATTACAAATCCTGAAAAAGTGGCCAGCCAAACTGGAGCAACAGCTTTCATAGTTTTGCTTAAAAAAAATAAATAAAAAAAACCCACCATTAATAATAAGTTATAAAGTTGTTATCATTCATATGAATTGATTAAAAACATGAAATTCTACATAAATTCTACAAATAAATAGTATTTTACGACTGATCCCATGTTTTTTGGTCAGTCCTGTCACATTTACATAAAAATAAAAAATAAAATGATTTCTATTTATTCAGTATATATATATATTTTATTTTTTTTAAATTAGCGAGCTCGATAATGATGTTGACAGAAAGGAGAGTGAAGATGAGCGAACATTTAATCCAGAAGATCCCTGTGTCGTGGCCAGAAGCTCCACAGGAAAGTGTGATGTTAATGTTCATGTCCACTGACTGACAGAATGATGTCTTGCAGCCAACCATGACTGCTTTGGCAACCATGCTTTGGAAGGTGAGTCCGTGTGTGTCCGTCGGTGCGACCGCACAGTTCGACAAAAATAAAAACCCTCAAACAATCCATCACCCGGAATAACCAGTTTAAAAAAAAAAAACCCGCTTCACGTGTGTGTGTGTGTGTGTGCGCGTGCGTGCGTGTGCGTGCGTGCGCGTCTGCCCTGCCCGCATCTGCAAAACATCTGCCTGCCGAGCTCATCCCCACCGTGTGCATCCGTCCCTCCAGCTGTGTTTGTCCATCTGATTACCCGCAGCGTCCACCTCCACTCAGACTCTCAACGATTTTCTTTGTCCTCCGGACGTCGCGTGCTGTCTGCCAGTCTCCGAGCTGCCGACCGTCTCCTCTCTGGACGGCGGGAGCGTCGCGCTGGCCATCTTCATCCTCGTCCTGCTGCTGTCGGTGCTGCTCGGGGGGGCGTACGTCTACGTCACGCGGTGAGACGCCGCGCCTTCCGGGAGCGCCTTTGGTTGATTCGCACTTTACGCGAATTGGATGGAAGCCAACGTTAGACTGGATTTTTTTGTTTTTGTTTTTGTTTTTAAATAAGATTAAAATAAGTGCGTGATGACGTACTTTTCTGGTCTACATCTATATTTACAATTATAGATTTTTTTTTTTGATTTTTTTTTTTTTTTAATGCTAAACAACAGCGGTCGTCACGAATGGCAATTTATAGGCTCAAAAAGTTTACATTTTTCATTATTAGTAGCGCCCTTACAGTTTCTGCAATTGGTTTGATCAAAACATAATATTTTTTTTTTATTTATTTATTTATTAAATCAAACATGATGATGCAATTCGCCAATTTTTCGATCATTTTTATTGCGGTAAAATTGCAGGAATGAGCAAAACTTTCTAAGTCAGGGAAAAAGGTTTTTGTAAATGAAGTGAGTTTTTTTTTTACATTATGCCGTAATAGTTTTCAGCAGAACTTCTATTCACGAACCTTTAGACGTAAAAATTGCAGGAATTTTTGTCAAAATTGCAAACCGCCAAGAATAGTGCGGAGATGATCTGAATTTGCTTTAAATCATTGTGATCGGAAGATTGCGATTTCCTGCAGGGACCGAAGAATATTTGCTCAGTTTCTTCGCGAAATAAGAAACTGTAAATACGATGTGATGCGCATGTTTTGTTTTTTTTCTTCTACTATTGAAAATCTGTAATTTCCAGCTTCCTCACGATAAGAAATGGAGTCGTGAATTAAAAAACGGATACAAAATCTTTATCTCGCGGCTTTGTGATAGAAACAGCTTTTGAAAAGGAATATTTGTCATTAAATAACCTTAAAAGTCAAGAGGTGGTTATTTTTCAGAAGATCGGAGGCAGAATATTTTTCTGTTTTAAGAGAACAGCTTCTGAAAGTCGAATCTCTGAACTGTCTTAACGCCTTGTTGTTGTTGTTGTTTTTTGTGGGTTTTTTTTTTTACTGTTTTTGTGTCCGTCAGGTGCCGATATCACTCCAACCTCCGGCTGCCTCTGATCTACCCCCACCCGTACCGACAGATCACCGTGGAGACCGAGTTTGACAACCCGCTCTACGAGACAGGAGGAGTGAGTGTTCCCGTCATTTTAAACCTCTGAGGCGCTCCGTCGAACAGCCGGCTGTCCGTGTCTTCGATGTCCTTATCTAACGCCGCCTCTCTGTCGCTTCCAGCAGGACACTCGTGAATACGAAGTATCGATATGAGGAGCCTCTCGACAAAAAAAAACAAAACAAAAAAAAAAGGAGAAAAGAAACATTTCTGAACCGTGACCGAGATCGACCGTCCCGTCCCGTCCTCGCTCTTCATCCTCCCCCTCCCTCCCTTCTCCGCCCAGGAGGAGGCCGTGTAAATACGAAATAATGATGTCCAGCCCCCTTCTGCCATGAGATGCAGCGACCCGTCCTGTTCCCTCCTCCTTCCGACGGGACGGGAAACGGGAAGAGGAGATGGAGGACGGAGACCCAAAGACCGCTTGAGGAACAATGAGGAGACGTTGAAATGGGACAAAACAAAAAAAAAGACGTTAAGGGGGGGGAGAAGGGGGCGTAGTCGGGGACGCGACGCAGTCGGAGGCAATCGAAGCACCTTTTTCCTATTTTTTTTTTTTTTTTTCTCGATTGTTAAGAAGTTATGATCCTTAAGATCCTCGTGAAATCAAAAGCCCAGTTTTGATACAACTTCTGGTCTGATTTATTTTCTGTCACTGTGTAGGACTTTGTAATTACCTCCGCACAGTATTACTGCAGTCGTTGTTATTGTTTGTGGCGGCCAATTCAACACTGGATTCAAACAGCCTTCACACACACACGCGCGTGCACACACACACACACACACACACACACACACACACACACACACACACACGGATTCACAGGAGACAACGCAGCATGAAATTCAGCATAGTTTTATTAGATTTGTTACGAATTTAGAGCAAATTTTAACCAAGTTTCCAGCGATCTCTACAGTGAAGCACAGCGGTGGTAGCGTCATCGTCATCGTCATCATCATCGTCATCATCATCATCATCATCATCACCGCCTGCAAATACCATCCAGAAAACCTGCTGAAGATCCGCTTAGCTCTCCAGTTGGTGCCATGAAATCATCGCAGAAGGAGTCAGGAGTTGGTTTTTTTTCATTGTAGTTGTTGAGTATGACTGAATAAGTGTTTTTTTTCAACACACGAGATGACACCGAGTCGTGACAGCGGACACGTTTGTTTCACGCGAGGAAGGTCGCGGTCTTGCAGGAAAATGCATTTTGGGCATTTTTTATTTTTTTATTTTTTAAATTGCAATACCACAACTGGCCGGCGGTGGCAAACTGCCAGCAAAGCAGAGCATCCAGCTCCACTGATAGGGCCGTGGTCTGAACACGTTACCGTGGTAACCACAGGACTGAAATCTTAAGGATTACAACTCGGTGCCAAAATATCAGACAGCGTGTCGGAGGTGGATTTAAAAAAATATTGTTTTCTTAACATCCACACTAAATGAGTCGACCTCTCCCGACACAAACAGGAAGTAAATATTCCTTTTTATTTCCCGCCCGGTCCGTCAGGATGACGTCTGTCTCCCATCCCCGACTCCCTCCTTGCGTGCGGTCACCTTCAAGGCTTTTTTTTAAATTTTTTTTACTCTGAACCGGTCCACCTCTGGCTTTTAGCCGTAGTTCGATGGGATTTTTAAAAAATCTGCATCTCCGGGGCCCGGTGCAGTACTGTTGTCTTATCCCTCCCACATGTAGTTAGATCGATGGACTGTCGTACATGGGCCCCGGAGGGCCCCCCCAGGCGAGGACCGGCTCACGACTAAAGAGTAAAAAAAAAAGGATGCAGACGATGCGGCGGTTGCGATGTGAATAGCGTAGCTGTAGTTAACGGATCGTTGTTCGAGCTCAATCAACCCACCAGATGATGTATTTATTTTGACGTGCTGTACATGTGATGTTTTATGCAGATTGATAAATGTACATTTTCATTATGAGAAAAGACAAATGTTAACAGTTTCCCTAAAGAAATGGTAAAACTTGAATAAAAAAAAAAAAAAAAAAAAAAAGGACAAAGATTCTTTCTAAACACTGACGTCTTCTGCTGAATTTCTTTTGTGTCCGAATTTTTTGGTGAACACTTCTTTCCAAAGTCCGACCATGCAATGCGTTTTATGCTCTGAAAGGTGTTCGACTACATTTTTTCAATTTTTCTGCTTCTTGGACGTCTCTTAATTACTTGAAGTATGGATGAATTGCACTTTTTCCTTCGTTTTTTTTATTAGAATTGCAAACCTGTGAAATGTGACGTCTCCTTGAAGAAATCTGTGAAATCGGAGAAGCAACAAACAATTAAAACAACTTTTAGTTATGACTTCGTCCGGACCGAACACCTTCATTATGAACTGTTTGCAAAATGTGCATATATCCTTTTCTTGTTTCTATTCACTCCAATTGGGACATTATTTTTTTTTTTTATTTTAGATGACCAACCACTTTCCAGTTCAGTGAAATTAAATTCACGAATCTGTTTTTGGCCGTTTGCAGGAGAGGTCATGAGAGTGGGCGGCTCATCCTGTCAGCTGTTTCTGGTGATGGATTCAGCTTCTATTGATTTGCGTGAGTGTCAGTTTTGGCAGCATAGTTAGAACAAGCACAGTAAACAGTTTTATGTTTTATGGAAGTACATGGTAAGAAAGTTTTTAAATGTTAAGGAAAAAGATCAAGGACACTAAACACACCGTCAAGAGCGTAACGATGATATCGACAATGGGGGGGGGGGGGGTCCAAATGACATTTGCGACCACTGTGATAATGCTGCATAAAGTCATCAAAATATAGAATTAAACTGAAATTAAACAAATAAATGCCACAAAAAATGTCATACTGTAGTATGTCGTGGAAAATGTCCAAAAACAATTATAGTATAGTAAGTCGTCCAAAATCTCAAAATTATGATGCTATAATATGTCGTTCAAAATTTAATACGAAAAGTAATGTCGTCAAAAATTATGAAAAAAAAAGTCACACTATAGCTTTTCATCCAAATTATGACAAAATAAATGATACTATAACATATCGTCCAAAAAGTGAAAATGAAGTCATAATACAGCATGTCGTCCAAATCATGACAAAAAAGTAATGCGATAGTATGACTTTATTATCACATTTCAGACGATATGCTATAGTATGACTTTATTATCACATTTCAGACGATATGATATAGTACGACTTTATTATCACATTTCAGACGATATGCTATATCGCATTTTTGGACATTTTGGACATTTTGGACGACATGTATAGTGTGACTTTTTTTTTTATCATATTCTAGACGACATGCTATGGTATGACTTTTTTATGCTATTTCTGACGACATGGGATAAGTATGACTTCCGTTCAAGTTATGGCAGGCAACACAATGGTGCAGTTGTCAGTGTTGTTGTCTCACAGTCTAAAGGTCCAGGGTTCCATACCCGTCTGGTGCTTTCCATGTGGAATTTGCAATATCCTCCTGTATGACTTTTTTATATTTCAGACGACATCGTATGACTTTTTTTTGACATTTTGGACGACATGTATCGTGTGACTTTTTTTTTTTTATCATATTCCGGACGACATGCTATAGTATGACTTTTTTTTTTTTTACATTTCGGACGATATGCTATAGTATGACTTTTTTAAGCTATTTCTGACAACATGGGATAAGTATGACTTCCGTTCAAGTTATGGCAGGCAACACAATGGTACAGTTGTCAGTGTTGTTGTCTTACAATCTAAAGGTTCCGGGATCCATACCTGTCAGGTGCTTTCCATGTGGAATTTGCAAGATCCTCCTGTATGACTTCTTTATATTTCAGACGACATGCTATAGTATGACTTTTTTGTGGTATTTCGGACGATATGCTATCGTATGACTTTTTTCACATTTTGAACGACATGCTATAATATGACTTTTTTTAAATATTTTGGACGACATGCTATCGTATGACTTTTTTGTGCTATTTCTGATGACATGGTATAAGTATGACTTCCGTTCATTTTATGGCAGGCAATGCAATGGTGCAGTTGAAAGTGTTGTTGTTGCACAGTCTAAAGGTCCTAGGTTCAATACCCACTTGGTGCTTTTTATGTGGATTTTGCTTGTTCCTAAAGTAAGTCTTTTTGTGATAAAAAGCCACACTATAGCATGTCGTCCGAAATATCGTAAAAAAGTCAAACAGTAGGAACATGCAAATTCCATAAAGAAAGCATCAGGCAGGTATCAAACCCAGAACCTTTAGACTGTGAGACAACAACACTGACAACAGCACCATTGTGTTACCTGCCATAACTTGAACGGAAGTCATACTTACACAATGTCGTCAGAAATAGCACAAAAAAGTCATACTTCTTTGATGACGCCCGAAATATGATAAAAATGTCATACTCAAGCATGCCGTCCGAAATGTGAAAAACAGTCCTTAACTCTAACCCTGCATATTTTAGAGGTAGTAGCAAATATTCAAATGAGAACTTTGAAGGCCGAAGTGGAGAAGGGTTCCATGTGAACAGCAGTTGAACTTGTCGTCCGAAATATGATAAAAAAAAAAAAAAGTCACACAACAAAAACACCGATGTCTGTTTTTCTTGTTTGTTTAAATATAAACAAAACAAACAAAAAAACTTTGCACTATTGTTTAGTTAGTTTTAATTTAATTTAATTATTCTATTTTGTTTTATTCAATTTATTGTATATGCTGTGCATTTTTATATTTAATATTTTTTTACTGTTATTTTATTGCTTTCCTGTATCTATAAATGCTGCTGTAGCGAAAAAAAAAATTCCCCCTGGGGATTAATAAAGTAACTACAGTATCTATCTATCTATCTATCTATCTATCTATAGCATGTCGTGCGAAATATGATAAAAATGTCATACTAAAGCATGTCCTCCAAAATGTGAAAAACAGTCCCTAACCCTGCAGATTTTGGAGGTAGTAGCATAAATTCAAATGAGAACTTTGAAGGCAGAAGTGGAGAAGGGTTCTATGTGAACAGCAGTTGAACTTGTCGTCCGAAATATGATAAAAAAAAAAAAAGTCATACTATAGCATGTCGTTCAAAATATGATAAAAAAAAATAAGTCATACTATAGCATGTCGTTCAAAATGTGATAAAAAAGTCATACCATAGCATGTCATCTGAAATATGATAAAAAAAAAAAATTAAAACTATAGCATGTCGTGCGAAATATGATAAAAATGTAATACTAAAGCAATATGATAAAAAAATTCCACATAGAAAGCATCAGGTAGGTATCGAACCCAGAACCTTCAGACTGTGAGACAACAACAGTGACAACTGCACCACTGTGTTACCTGCCATAACTTGAACGGAAGTCATACTTATACAATGTCGTCAGAAATAGCACAAAAAACATCATACTTCTCTGATGTCGTCCAAAATATGATAAAAAAAAAAGTCATGTCATCCGAAATGTGAAAAACAGTCCCTAGCCCCTAACCCCTAACCCTGCAGATCTTGGTGGTAGTAGCAAATATTCAAATGAGAACTTTGAAGGCCGAAGTGGAGAAGGATTCCATGTGAACAGCAGTTGAACTTGTCGTCCAAAATATGATAAAAAAAAAAAAAAAAGTCATACTATAGAAGTGCCAACTTTTAAGAAAAGTTTTCTTTGCAGTACAGACTGTACAGTTTTTGGCTTCCACTTCTGTTTGACAAAGCAACTTTTTCCTCTGGACTGAGTGCCGTTGTCTCACAAACACACACTGATGGGTGGGAGGCCAGAAAATCCTGCCTCGCAGCACTTCCCTGCCTCCAAAACCTAGTTTACCATCCTAATGATTCCTTCTCCTGCCGTCGTGAATACTAATAGGAGGATAACGCGTCGTGCCACCATCGCAATTTCCAGAGGCTTTCCCGCTGCGTTTAATTCAGTTGTTGAGAAGCTTTTAACCGGCTGCTTGATGATACGAGGCACTCTGAGGAAAACCGAGCGCTACCCACGCAAGTTTAATGAACCAAGAGGTATTCACAGAGCCAGAAATACATTACATTAACGTCTGCATTTAAGGCATTAAAGCTGGTGCCATTATCCCGGAGAGACTCATAATGAGAACAGCAACACGAGGAGATCATTAATATCACAAGCAGCTAAACAGAATGAGTCAGACTCCAAGACCGCTGAGGGGGCGCACGCAACACGGATATTTGTGTCTGACAGAGAGATGCAGGTGGACCATACATCGCGAGTTTTATTTGGTTGAGATTTTTTTTGTTGTTGGTTATTATTTCCGCTAAAAGTTCCAGGAACTTTAATTTCCCAAGAGGTGAAGTCCGGGAACTTTCTCCGGGAGTGAAATGGTCCTCCAGGACGTTGAGTTTCAGCATGAAGGCCAAGTCCTCAATGGTGATTCAAATAAATTAGTTCGCTGACTATCAACAGCACAACACGTCCTGAATATGAAAAGAAGTCATACTATATTATGTTGTCCAAAATATAATTAAAAAGTCAAAATATCATTGTAGCAGGGGTGTGCTAATAGGGTTTCTCCTGGACACGGATGACTCGCTGAGTCACACGTTCGGCTATAAATGCTTTTTATTCGCCCTGACCGCACACCAATGTCTCTGTGCCGACGCTCTCCTGCCCTGCCTCCGAGCGTCCGTCCCGTCTCTGGCTTCTCCTCCTCTCGCCTCCTTCTCCCTGCTCACTTTATAGGAGAGAGCTCATCAGTCCACATTCGGCTCAGCTGTGCTCATCACACCTTTCCGGCACTGTTCCCTGAACCACTCCTCCCACTCTTTACCCCAGCTGAGCTAACCACACCCCGCCACCACAATCATTAAAAAGTCACATGTCGTCCAAAATATCATTAAAAAGTCATACTACAGCATGTCGTCCAAAATATCATTAAAAAGTCATACTATAACATGTCGTCCAAATTATCATTAAAAAGTCATACTACAGCATGTCGTCCAAAATATCATTAAAAAGTCATACTATAACATGTCGTCCAAATTATCATTAAAAAGTCATACTACAGCATGTCGTCCAAAATATCATTAAAAAGTCAAACTATAGCATGTCGTCCAAATTATCATTAAAAAGTCATACTACAGCATGTCGTCCAAAATATCATTAAAAAGTCATACTATATATAGCATGTCGTCCAAAATATCATTAAAAAGTCAAACTATAGCATGTCGTCCAAATTATCATTAAAAAGTCATACTATATATAGCATGTCGTCCAAAATATCATTAAAAAGTCAAACTATAGCATGTCGTCCAAATTATCATTAAAAAGTCATACTATAACATGTCGTCCAAAATATCATTAAAAAGTCATACTATAACATGTCGTCCAAATTATCATTAAAAAGTCATACTATAACATGTCGTCCAAAATATCATTAAAAAGTCATACTATAACATGTCGTCCAAATTATCATCAAAAAGTCATACTATATATAGCATGTCGTCCAAAATATCATTAAAAAGTCAAACTATAGCATGTCGTCCAAATTATCATTAAAAAGTCATACTACAGCATGTCGTCCAAAATATCATTAAAAAGTCATACTATAACATGTCGTCCAAATTATCATTAAAAAGTCATACTACAGCATGTCGTCCAAAATATCATTAAAAAGTCAAACTATAGCATGTCGTCCAAATTATCATTAAAAAGTCATACTACAGCATGTCGTCCAAAATATCATTAAAAAGTCATACTATATATAGCATGTCGTCCAAAATATCATTAAAAAGTCAAACTATAGCATGTCGTCCAAATTATCATTAAAAAGTCATACTATATATAGCATGTCGTCCAAAATATCATTAAAAAGTCAAACTATAGCATGTCGTCCAAATTATCATTAAAAAGTCATACTATAACATGTCGTCCAAAATATCATTAAAAAGTCATACTATAACATGTCGTCCAAATTATCATTAAAAAGTCATACTATAACATGTCGTCCAAAATATCATTAAAAAGTCATACTATAACATGTCGTCCAAATTATCATCAAAAAGTCATACTATATATAGCATGTCGTCCAAAATATCATTAAAAAGTCAAACTATAGCATGTCGTCCAAATTATCATTAAAAAGTCATACTACAGCATGTCGTCCAAAATATCATTAAAAAGTCATACTATAACATGTCGTCCAAAATATCATTAAAAAGTCATACTATAACATGTCGTCCAAAATATCATGAAAAAGTCATACTATATATAGCATGTCGTCCAAAATATCATTAAAAAGTCAAACTATAGCATGTCGTCCAAATTATCATTAAAAAGTCATACTACAGCATGTCGTCCAAAATATCATTAAAAAGTCATACTATATATAGCATGTCGTCCAAAATATCATTAAAAAGTCAAACTATAGCATGTCGTCCAAATTATCATTAAAAAGTCATACTA
Source organism: Embiotoca jacksoni (assembly GCF_022577435.1). Taxonomy (NCBI): domain Eukaryota; kingdom Metazoa; phylum Chordata; class Actinopteri; family Embiotocidae; genus Embiotoca; species Embiotoca jacksoni. The sequence goes on along the minus strand of NW_027185230.1, from coordinate 11,292,433 downwards.
TAGCATGTCGTCCAAAATATCATTAAAAAGTCATACTATAACATGTCGTCCAAAATATCATTAAAAAGTCATACTATATATAGCATGTCGTCCAAAATATCATTAAAAAGTCATACTATATATAGCATGTCGTCCAAAATATCATTAAAAAGTCATACTATAGCATGTCGTCCAAATTATCATTAAAAAGTCATACTATAACATGTCGTCCAAAATATCATTAAAAAGTCATACTATAACATGTCGTCCAAATTATCATTAAAAAGTCATACTATAACATGTCGTCCAAAATATCATTAAAAAGTCATACTATAACATGTCGTCCAAATTATCATTAAAAAGTCATACTATAACATGTCGTCCAAAATATCATTAAAAAGTCATACTATAACATGTCGTCCAAATTATCATCAAAAAGTCATACTATATATAGCATGTCGTCCAAAATATCATTAAAAAGTCAAACTATAGCATGTCGTCCAAATTATCATTAAAAAGTCATACTACAGCATGTCGTCCAAAATATCATTAAAAAGTCATACTATAACATGTCGTCCAAAATATCATTAAAAAGTCATACTATAACATGTCGTCCAAAATATCATGAAAAAGTCATACTATATATAGCATGTCGTCCAAAATATCATTAAAAAGTCAAACTATAGCATGTCGTCCAAATTATCATTAAAAAGTCATACTACAGCATGTCGTCCAAAATATCATTAAAAAGTCATACTATATATAGCATGTCGTCCAAAATATCATTAAAAAGTCAAACTATAGCATGTCGTCCAAATTATCATTAAAAAGTCATACTATAGCATGTCGTCCAAAATATCATTAAAAAGTCATACTATAACATGTCGTCCAAAATATCATTAAAAAGTCATACTATATATAGCATGTCGTCCAAAATATCATTAAAAAGTCATACTATATATAGCATGTCGTCCAAAATATCATTAAAAAGTCAAACTATAGCATGTCGTCCAAATTATCATTAAAAAGTCATACTATATATAGCATGTCGTCCAAAATATCATTAAAAAGTCAAACTACAGCATGTCGTCCAAAATATCATTAAAAAGTCATACTATATATAGCATGTCATCCAAAATATCATTAAAAAGTCATACTATATATAGCATGTCGTCCAAAATATCATTAAAAAGTCATACTATATATAGCATGTCGTCCAAAATATCATTAAAAAGTCAAACTATAGCATGTCGTCCAAAATATCATTAAAAAGTCATACTACAGCATGTCGTCCAAAATATCATTAAAAAGTCATACTATAACATGTCGTCCAAAATATCATTAAAAAGTCATACTACAGCATGTCGTCCAAAATATCATTAAAAAGTCATACTATAACATGTCGTCCAAAATATCATTAAAAAGTCATACTATAACATGTCGTCCAAAATATCATTAAAAAGTCATACTATAACATGTCGTCCAAAATATCATTAAAAAGTCATACTACAGCATGTCGTCCAAAATATCATTAAAAAGTCATACTATAACATGTCGTCCAAAATATCATTAAAAAGTCATACTATAACATGTCGTCCAAAATATCATTAAAAAGTCATACTACAGCATGTCGTCCAAAATATCATTAAAAAGTCAAACTATAGCATGTCGTCCAAAATATCATTAAAAAGTCAAACTATAGCATGTCGTCCAAATTATCATTAAAAAGTCATACTATATATAGCATGTCGTCCAAAATATCATTAAAAAGTCAAACTATAGCATGTCGTCCAAAATATCATTAAAAAGTCATACTATAACATGTCGTCCAAAATATCATTAAAAAGTCATACTACAGCATGTCGTCCAAAATATCATTAAAAAGTCATACTATAACATGTCGTCCAAAATATCATTAAAAAGTCATACTATAGCATGTCGTCCAAATTATCATTAAAAAGTCAAACTATAGCATGTCGTCCAAATTATCATTAAAAAGTCATACTATAGCATGTCGTCCAAAATATCATTAAAAAGTCATACTATAACATGTCGTCCAAAATATCATTAAAAAGTCATACTACAACATGTCGTCCAAAATATCATTAAAAAGTCAAACTATAGCATGTCATCCAAATTATCATTAAAAAGTCATACTATATATAGCATGTCGTCCAAAATATCATTAAAAAGTCAAACTATAACATGTCGTCCAAAATATCATTAAAAAGTCATACTATAACATGTCGTCCAAAATATCATTAAAAAGTCATACTATATATAGCATGTCGTCCAAAATATCATTAAAAAGTCAAACTATAACATGTCGTCCAAAATATCATTAAAAAGTCAAACTATAACATGTCGTCCAAAATATCATTAAAAAGTCAAACTATAACATGTCGTCCAAATTATCATTAAAAATTCATACTATAACATGTCGTCCAAAATATCATTAAAAAGTCATACTATAACATGTCGTCCAAATTATCATCAAAAAGTCATACTATATATAGCATGTCGTCCAAAATATCATTAAAAAGTCAAACTATAGCATGTCGTCCAAATTATCATTAAAAAGTCATACTACAGCATGTCGTCCAAAATATCATTAAAAAGTCATACTATAACATGTCGTCCAAATTATCATTAAAAAGTCATACTACAGCATGTCGTCCAAAATATCATTAAAAAGTCAAACTATAGCATGTCGTCCAAATTATCATTAAAAAGTCATACTACAGCATGTCGTCCAAAATATCATTAAAAAGTCATACTATATATAGCATGTCGTCCAAAATATCATTAAAAAGTCAAACTATAGCATGTCGTCCAAATTATCATTAAAAAGTCATACTATATATAGCATGTCGTCCAAAATATCATTAAAAAGTCAAACTATAGCATGTCGTCCAAATTATCATTAAAAAGTCATACTATAACATGTCGTCCAAAATATCATTAAAAAGTCATACTATAACATGTCGTCCAAATTATCATTAAAAAGTCATACTATAACATGTCGTCCAAAATATCATTAAAAAGTCATACTATAACATGTCGTCCAAATTATTATCAAAAAGTCATACTATATATAGCATGTCGTCCAAAATATCATTAAAAAGTCAAACTATAGCATGTCGTCCAAATTATCATTAAAAAGTCATACTACAGCATGTCGTCCAAAATATCATTAAAAAGTCATACTATAACATGTCGTCCAAAATATCATTAAAAAGTCATACTATAACATGTCGTCCAAAATATCATGAAAAAGTCATACTATATATAGCATGTCGTCCAAAATATCATTAAAAAGTCAAACTATAGCATGTCGTCCAAATTATCATTAAAAAGTCATACTACAGCATGTCGTCCAAAATATCATTAAAAAGTCATACTATATATAGCATGTCGTCCAAAATATCATTAAAAAGTCAAACTATAGCATGTCGTCCAAATTATCATTAAAAAGTCATACTATAGCATGTCGTCCAAAATATCATTAAAAAGTCATACTATAACATGTCGTCCAAAATATCATTAAAAAGTCATACTATAACATGTCGTCCAAAATATCATTAAAAAGTCAAACTATAGCATGTCGTCCAAATTATCATTAAAAAGTCATACTACAGCATGTCGTCCAAAATATCATTAAAAAGTCATACTATAACATGTCGTCCAAAATATCATTAAAAAGTCATACTATAACATGTCGTCCAAAATATCATGAAAAAGTCATACTATATATAGCATGTCGTCCAAAATATCATTAAAAAGTCAAACTATAGCATGTCGTCCAAATTATCATTAAAAAGTCATACTACAGCATGTCGTCCAAAATATCATTAAAAAGTCATACTATATATAGCATGTCGTCCAAAATATCATTAAAAAGTCAAACTATAGCATGTCGTCCAAATTATCATTAAAAAGTCATACTATAGCATGTCGTCCAAAATATCATTAAAAAGTCATACTATAACATGTCGTCCAAAATATCATTAAAAAGTCATACTATATATAGCATGTCGTCCAAAATATCATTAAAAAGTCATACTATATATAGCATGTCGTCCAAAATATCATTAAAAAGTCATACTATAGCATGTCGTCCAAATTATCATTAAAAAGTCATACTATAACATGTCGTCCAAAATATCATTAAAAAGTCATACTATAACATGTCGTCCAAATTATCATTAAAAAGTCATACTATAACATGTCGTCCAAAATATCATTAAAAAGTCATACTATAACATGTCGTCCAAATTATCATTAAAAAGTCATACTATAACATGTCGTCCAAAATATCATTAAAAAGTCATACTATAACATGTCGTCCAAATTATCATCAAAAAGTCATACTATATATAGCATGTCGTCCAAAATATCATTAAAAAGTCAAACTATAGCATGTCGTCCAAATTATCATTAAAAAGTCATACTACAGCATGTCGTCCAAAATATCATTAAAAAGTCATACTATAACATGTCGTCCAAAATATCATTAAAAAGTCATACTATAACATGTCGTCCAAAATATCATGAAAAAGTCATACTATATATAGCATGTCGTCCAAAATATCATTAAAAAGTCAAACTATAGCATGTCGTCCAAATTATCATTAAAAAGTCATACTACAGCATGTCGTCCAAAATATCATTAAAAAGTCATACTATATATAGCATGTCGTCCAAAATATCATTAAAAAGTCAAACTATAGCATGTCGTCCAAATTATCATTAAAAAGTCATACTATAGCATGTCGTCCAAAATATCATTAAAAAGTCATACTATAACATGTCGTCCAAAATATCATTAAAAAGTCATACTATATATAGCATGTCGTCCAAAATATCATTAAAAAGTCATACTATATATAGCATGTCGTCCAAAATATCATTAAAAAGTCAAACTATAGCATGTCGTCCAAATTATCATTAAAAAGTCATACTATATATAGCATGTCGTCCAAAATATCATTAAAAAGTCAAACTACAGCATGTCGTCCAAAATATCATTAAAAAGTCATACTATATATAGCATGTCATCCAAAATATCATTAAAAAGTCATACTATATATAGCATGTCGTCCAAAATATCATTAAAAAGTCATACTATATATAGCATGTCGTCCAAAATATCATTAAAAAGTCAAACTATAGCATGTCGTCCAAAATATCATTAAAAAGTCATACTACAGCATGTCGTCCAAAATATCATTAAAAAGTCATACTATAACATGTCGTCCAAAATATCATTAAAAAGTCATACTACAGCATGTCGTCCAAAATATCATTAAAAAGTCATACTATAACATGTCGTCCAAAATATCATTAAAAAGTCATACTATAACATGTCGTCCAAAATATCATTAAAAAGTCATACTATAACATGTCGTCCAAAATATCATTAAAAAGTCATACTACAGCATGTCGTCCAAAATATCATTAAAAAGTCATACTATAACATGTCGTCCAAAATATCATTAAAAAGTCATACTATAACATGTCGTCCAAAATATCATTAAAAAGTCATACTACAGCATGTCGTCCAAAATATCATTAAAAAGTCAAACTATAGCATGTCGTCCAAAATATCATTAAAAAGTCAAACTATAGCATGTCGTCCAAATTATCATTAAAAAGTCATACTATATATAGCATGTCGTCCAAAATATCATTAAAAAGTCAAACTATAGCATGTCGTCCAAAATATCATTAAAAAGTCATACTATAACATGTCGTCCAAAATATCATTAAAAAGTCATACTACAGCATGTCGTCCAAAATATCATTAAAAAGTCATACTATAACATGTCGTCCAAAATATCATTAAAAAGTCATACTATAGCATGTCGTCCAAATTATCATTAAAAAGTCAAACTATAGCATGTCGTCCAAATTATCATTAAAAAGTCATACTATAGCATGTCGTCCAAAATATCATTAAAAAGTCATACTATAACATGTCGTCCAAAATATCATTAAAAAGTCATACTACAACATGTCGTCCAAAATATCATTAAAAAGTCACACTATAGCATGTCATCCAAATTATCATTAAAAAGTCATACTATATATAGCATGTCGTCCAAAATATCATTAAAAAGTCAAACTATAACATGTCGTCCAAAATATCATTAAAAAGTCATACTATAACATGTCGTCCAAAATATCATTAAAAAGTCATACTATATATAGCATGTCGTCCAAAATATCATTAAAAAGTCAAACTATAACATGTCGTCCAAAATATCATTAAAAAGTCAAACTATAACATGTCGTCCAAAATATCATTAAAAAGTCAAACTATAACATGTCGTCCAAATTATCATTAAAAAGTCATACTATAACATGTCGTCCAAAATATCATTAAAAAGTCATACTATAACATGTCGTCCAAATTATCATCAAAAAGTCATACTATATATAGCATGTCGTCCAAAATATCATTAAAAAGTCAAACTATAGCATGTCGTCCAAATTATCATTAAAAAGTCATACTACAGCATGTCGTCCAAAATATCATTAAAAAGTCATACTATAACATGTCGTCCAAATTATCATTAAAAAGTCATACTACAGCATGTTGTCCAAAATATCATTAAAAAGTCAAACTATAGCATGTCGTCCAAATTATCATTAAAAAGTCATACTACAGCATGTCGTCCAAAATATCATTAAAAAGTCATACTATATATAGCATGTCGTCCAAAATATCATTAAAAAGTCAAACTATAGCATGTCGTCCAAATTATCATTAAAAAGTCATACTATATATAGCATGTCGTCCAAAATATCATTAAAAAGTCAAACTATAGCATGTCGTCCAAATTATCATTAAAAAGTCATACTATAACATGTCGTCCAAAATATCATTAAAAAGTCATACTATAACATGTCGTCCAAATTATCATTAAAAAGTCATACTATAACATGTCGTCCAAAATATCATTAAAAAGTCATACTATAACATGTCGTCCAAATTATCATCAAAAAGTCATACTATATATAGCATGTCGTCCAAAATATCATTAAAAAGTCAAACTATAGCATGTCGTCCAAATTATCATTAAAAAGTCATACTACAGCATGTCGTCCAAAATATCATTAAAAAGTCATACTATAACATGTCGTCCAAAATATCATTAAAAAGTCATACTATAACATGTCGTCCAAAATATCATGAAAAAGTCATACTATATATAGCATGTCGTCCAAAATATCATTAAAAAGTCAAACTATAGCATGTCGTCCAAATTATCATTAAAAAGTCATACTACAGCATGTCGTCCAAAATATCATTAAAAAGTCATACTATATATAGCATGTCGTCCAAAATATCATTAAAAAGTCAAACTATAGCATGTCGTCCAAATTATCATTAAAAAGTCATACTATAGCATGTCGTCCAAAATATCATTAAAAAGTCATACTATAACATGTCGTCCAAAATATCATTAAAAAGTCATACTATATATAGCATGTCGTCCAAAATATCATTAAAAAGTCATACTATATATAGCATGTCGTCCAAAATATCATTAAAAAGTCAAACTATAGCATGTCGTCCAAATTATCATTAAAAAGTCATACTATATATAGCATGTCGTCCAAAATATCATTAAAAAGTCAAACTACAGCATGTCGTCCAAAATATCATTAAAAAGTCATACTATATATAGCATGTCATCCAAAATATCATTAAAAAGTCATACTATATATAGCATGTCGTCCAAAATATCATTAAAAAGTCATACTATATATAGCATGTCGTCCAAAATATCATTAAAAAGTCAAACTATAGCATGTCGTCCAAAATATCATTAAAAAGTCATACTACAGCATGTCGTCCAAAATATCATTAAAAAGTCATACTATAACATGTCGTCCAAAATATCATTAAAAAGTCATACTACAGCATGTCGTCCAAAATATCATTAAAAAGTCATACTATAACATGTCGTCCAAAATATCATTAAAAAGTCATACTATAACATGTCGTCCAAAATATCATTAAAAAGTCATACTATAACATGTCGTCCAAAATATCATTAAAAAGTCATACTACAGCATGTCGTCCAAAATATCATTAAAAAGTCATACTATAACATGTCGTCCAAAATATCATTAAAAAGTCATACTATAACATGTCGTCCAAAATATCATTAAAAAGTCATACTACAGCATGTCGTCCAAAATATCATTAAAAAGTCAAACTATAGCATGTCGTCCAAAATATCATTAAAAAGTCAAACTATAGCATGTCGTCCAAATTATCATTAAAAAGTCATACTATATATAGCATGTCGTCCAAAATATCATTAAAAAGTCAAACTATAGCATGTCGTCCAAAATATCATTAAAAAGTCATACTATAACATGTCGTCCAAAATATCATTAAAAAGTCATACTACAGCATGTCGTCCAAAATATCATTAAAAAGTCATACTATAACATGTCGTCCAAAATATCATTAAAAAGTCATACTATAGCATGTCGTCCAAATTATCATTAAAAAGTCAAACTATAGCATGTCGTCCAAATTATCATTAAAAAGTCATACTATAGCATGTCGTCCAAAATATCATTAAAAAGTCATACTATAACATGTCGTCCAAAATATCATTAAAAAGTCATACTACAACATGTCGTCCAAAATATCATTAAAAAGTCAAACTATAGCATGTCATCCAAATTATCATTAAAAAGTCATACTATATATAGCATGTCGTCCAAAATATCATTAAAAAGTCAAACTATAACATGTCGTCCAAAATATCATTAAAAAGTCATACTATAACATGTCGTCCAAAATATCATTAAAAAGTCATACTATATATAGCATGTCGTCCAAAATATCATTAAAAAGTCAAACTATAACATGTCGTCCAAAATATCATTAAAAAGTCAAACTATAACATGTCGTCCAAAATATCATTAAAAAGTCAAACTATAACATGTCGTCCAAATTATCATTAAAAAGTCATACTACAGCATGTCTTCCAAAATATGAAAAAAAGTCGGAAAATGGAAGTCATCCAAAATGTCATAAAAAAGTCGGAAAATGGACGTCAAAATCTGGACTTTGTCGCATAGCATTATCGGTAGTAAAAAATGTCTCAGGCTGCAGGAACCCATGATGCCTATCCGGGAACTGAGACAAAAACTACATCATTTTTACGGTATCAACAACTCAATTTAGACCCTGAATCCTCCACACGTGGAAGAATAATTTATTAAGAAACTCGTGGAAAACATCCAGCTGACAGTGTTTATTTAAAAAAAACAAAAAAAAAACAGAATCTGGTCAGAAAGAAGTGCAAAGAAAAGGAAATAAATTGTACCCGTATGGAAGAATTACTGCGAACCGTAGCAGGGAGCAGCAGAACTTACAGGAGTGACGAGTAGAAGAGATGCTGTTTACCATCTGCACACAAGAGGGCGCTGACGCAAATACAACTGGATGCCTGAAAACCTGCAGAAGAAAATCTAGAAGGACAGAGGATTCTGTTCAAAAGAATATCTTTATATTAGTACTCGATAACCACCGAGAACTGTTTTTCTGTCCACTTCACATTAAATGTGTCTGTGAATGGCTTTTACTTGAGACAATCAAAGCAATTCACACAAGCAATGTTGGTTATGGTGAAAGGCATGCAGACTGATGATGTGTCAACTCCACAAATACCTTCTCTGTGTTTTCATCATCTGGATTTTATGGAGAAAAAAAATGTACAAAAGAAAATCGTGAGTCGCTCTGAACATCTGAACTCATCAACCGAACACCTCAGTCCACCCATCTCACCAACAGCAAAGGAAACTCACTTTGAAATGATAAACGACATCTATCCTCGTGCAGAGGTCCTGAGAAGAAGATTTAACATTGGAAAAAAAACAAACTGTATTTTTTGTGATTCTGATATTTAGGGTTTCAAACATTATAAGAACTCTAAATCTCCCAAATTAATATTTAATGAGATCAAAATTTTAGATATATTACAAGGCCAAAAAAGAAAAGAAATGCTGGGTAACGTTATAATATTATGGCTAAACGATTCCTCGCAGATTCATTCATGTCAGACTACAACTTAACTTCTCAGTCTTCATCAATTAATTCATAAATTTTAAGAAAGCTTAAAAATGAGTAAAAGCTGAACAACCCTTGAAAGTCTACAGTCACATCCAGAAAAGGCTTCCTGATTAGATATCTGATCTCTTTAGTTATTTTTGCTTGTCTTCTTTTCTTTAATTTAATTATTGTTGTTCTTTTTATTTATCTATTTTCTGTTGTAAGTACTGTTTGTACTTAAAAAATAATATTAGCGCAGTCTATAATATATTGTTTGTCCTGTATAATTTCTTGTATATGCCAAATATGATTTAAATAAAATTAAAATATATATATATATAAAAAAAACCTTCACCACCTTTGTGCTGGTTTTAACTTTGAGGTTGTGTGGCATTATTTCTGATATTATTATCAAGTTTGCATGTATATTTTCTTCATTTGTAAGACAGACATTTTGTATTTTGGTTGGAAAATACAAACGAGAGTCATACAACAACTAATAATGATAATTTAAAGTTATTAAATTGTGTCCTCTCTGTTGGGAAAATGTATCAATAATTTATTTATCATTTATTTTGTCAAAGTATTACTGCCAACCGTTTCCTGTTTCTTGCGCAAGGCCACGGTCTACATCCGCGTCGATCTTCTTTGTAAACTCTCTCTTCCGATGGCCATTGCCTTTTTTTTTTTCTAAATTAAATTAAAACGTTGGGTTTTTTTTTTTTTTTTTTTTTTTTTTTTACCGAGAGTATTCTTTTGTTTAATTACGAAAAAAAAAAAAAAAAAAAAAAAACGTCATGGCGTGTTCGTAGATAATTATATTTTATATAGTTCCGCCGGGTGGAACAGCGGAAGGATACCGGCCTCGCTGCGTATAAATACCGCTCGGCTGCTCCTCCTTCGTTAAACAGCAGGCAGAATCCGGAGGAGCAAACAACGAACACCGCTGGGAACAATTTGCTTGTACGTAATTAGCATTTTCTTTCTTTTTTCTTTTAAAGACTAATTATAATTTTTTTTTTATTTATTTTTTTTTTTTAGGCTAAATTCATCGTATGTGATGTTATTTGTGATGAATTTGTCTAAATTTAGCCGTTGGTCCCGAATGAATCGAGGTTACGTCAGCTGTTAGGGGAGCTAATGAGGCTAATTTTGAGGCCCGCGCGAAGCGAAAACGAAGCCAAGCCGTGGCCTTAATCAGAATTCGGTGTTTTAATTCACACGATAATATCCGTAAAGATTAACCTTAAAAGACGTTTAATGGACCGAGGATTGCTTTTTTTTGTGTGTGTGTGTGGCCAAGCTGTCTACAAAACGCCGGTCATTTCTGGCGACTTCCGGTTATCTTAGCTTGTTGGCTTCACCGGCGGTTAGCCTGTTTATCGGCTCGACAGTTGAACGGAAAACGCCCGTTCACCGGAAACAACCGAACGGCCTTTCCGCTGTAATTGGTTGTTTGTTTTTTTTTAGTCGTAAACCGTACAAGTTGTGTCGGTGAATGGAGACGCAAATCTTCGAAGAAAAGGGTGGCGCGTGTCGCGGCCTAATTTTACTGCAACGTCAGCTGACTGTTAGCCTAGCAACGTAGCTCGGTGATGATGCATATTTTTTTTGCTCGCACGAAACGTTGAATGACGTCATCTTTACAACATCAAACTTTAATGACAAACTATATATACAGTGAGTTATTGATCAGCAGATTAATTTAGAATCATTAGTTTTAGCCTAATATATATATATATATATATATATATATATTTTTTTTTTTTTTTTTTTTTTTTTCCCCCTGCTGTCATTCTTTAACCCTGAAACAGGTTTGACAGGTTTTGCAGTTTCATTCACTGAATCCTGTACAGACCAAAACTTAAATTATCTTGCAATTACAACTCCTTTACTTACTGACTTAAAATAATTAAGTTTTGTATTTTCTCTTTATAGTGTCAAAATGCAGATCTTTGTGAAGACCCTGACCGGGAAAACCATCACCTTGGAGGTGGAGCCCAGTGACACCATCGAGAACGTCAAGGCAAAGATCCAAGATAAGGAAGGCATTCCTCCTGATCAGCAGCGTCTCATCTTCGCTGGCAAACAGCTTGAAGACGGCCGCACCCTCTCTGACTACAACATCCAGAAGGAGTCCACCCTCCACCTGGTGCTGCGTCTGAGGGGAGGCATGCAGATCTTTGTGAAGACCCTCACTGGCAAGACCATCACCCTGGAGGTGGAGCCCAGTGACAGCATCGAGAACGTCAAGGCAAAGATCCAAGATAAGGAAGGCATCCCTCCTGACCAGCAGCGTCTCATCTTCGCTGGCAAACAGCTGGAAGACGGCCGCACCCTCTCCGACTACAACATCCAGAAGGAGTCCACCCTCCATCTTGTTCTCCGCCTTCGTGGAGGCATGCAGATCTTTGTGAAGACCCTCACTGGCAAGACCATCACCCTGGAGGTGGAGCCAAGTGACAGCATCGAGAACGTCAAGGCAAAGATCCAAGATAAGGAAGGCATCCCTCCTGACCAGCAGCGTCTCATCTTTGCCGGCAAACAGCTGGAAGACGGCCGCACCCTCTCCGACTACAACATCCAGAAGGAGTCCACCCTCCACCTGGTGCTGCGTCTCCGCGGTGGCATGCAGATCTTTGTGAAGACCCTGACCGGTAAGACCATCACCCTGGAGGTGGAGCCCAGTGACAGCATTGAGAACGTCAAGGCAAAGATCCAAGATAAGGAAGGCATCCCTCCTGACCAGCAGCGTCTCATCTTCGCCGGCAAACAGCTGGAAGACGGCCGCACCCTCTCCGACTACAACATCCAGAAGGAGTCCACCCTCCATCTTGTTCTGCGTCTTCGTGGAGGGATGCAGATCTTTGTGAAGACCCTGACCGGTAAGACCATCACCCTGGAGGTGGAGCCAAGCGACACCATCGAGAATGTCAAGGCAAAGATCCAAGATAAGGAAGGCATCCCTCCTGACCAGCAGCGTCTCATCTTCGCCGGCAAACAGCTTGAAGACGGCCGCACCCTCTCCGACTACAACATCCAGAAGGAGTCCACCCTCCACCTGGTGCTGCGTCTGAGGGGAGGCATGCAGATCTTTGTGAAGACCCTCACTGGCAAGACCATCACCCTGGAGGTGGAGCCCAGTGACAGCATCGAGAACGTCAAGGCAAAGATCCAAGATAAGGAAGGCATCCCTCCTGACCAGCAGCGTCTCATCTTTGCCGGCAAACAGCTGGAAGACGGCCGCACCCTCTCCGACTACAACATCCAGAAGGAGTCCACCCTCCATCTGGTGCTGCGTCTGAGGGGAGGAAACTAAGCTGAAGTCCATCTCCCGCTGATGTGTTCAGAGCGCTCCTCCAATTCGTTGTCACTCATTCCTTTTTTTTTTTTTAAACATTTAAATAAAGTTTGAGCATTCCTGAAGTTTGAATTGTTTGGCTGTTTAATAATTTCACTTTTGCTTTAGCCTGAATTTGTGTACCAGAAAACAAAACGTATGATGATGATAGAACTGGAAAGTTGTTGTGGTTAAAGTGCTAAATGTTCACTGGCAGGTTAAAGTCCAATTTATCTGAAACCTGAAGTTAATAAGTTTTTATTATAACGTTAAGGCAGAGCATTTAATTCCTGCTGTTCCAACTGTTTAAAACAAATAAAAAGCCTTCTTTTTGTCACATGGTTGTTTGATTATTTCACAGTTAAGCAGAAAAAGTCTTCGCAGCCTTTTTGAATTCTCATTGATAAACTTGTCCTGATAAACCAAAGTAGTGCTGAGATAATAGAATATTTTAAACTTTAGTTTACGGTGTTCCTACTTTAATTTCTATCCGGCATCGATCAAGTACATTTACTGGAGTACAAGTGCAAACTTTATGCACTATTATTTTTAATTGCATTAAGATTTTACACACAAAACACGAGCTTATATTAAATGCAATTGCTAAAGATAGAAAAACTGATGTATAAAAGGTTGTAATAAAGTATAATGGAGTACTAGCCACATTAGTTGGGTACTCCTTAAGCTAAGTGACATTTTTAAATGCAGGGGTAGTATTTAAATTGCAGTATTTATTTTTTATTGAGAAAAAGCATTAAATTTGCTTTTTTTCAGAAATTTCTGATAGGACCTCACTTGATATTTTATTCCTATTTTTCCTGCATTTGTGTTTGTCAATAATAAAATTTAATTAAATGTAAAATTACAAAAAATATTACATTTCCAACTGCACAGCATCACAGAAATTAACCATTATTAAAAATGATCTGATCAACTGTTTTAACACTAGAGTCATTCATAATATTTAAAAATAGTTCCATTTTTACAAATAAAACTAAACAAACAAAAGGAAGTCACACAGAGCATTTCCTTACCTTTTCAAATTAAAAGCATGACAGACGTATGGAGCGCTGCGTAGTACAGCTTCCTGGCTTTGGGAAAAATATGCCTGTCTCCATGTCTGATTGTCACCAGCATAGAAACCAGAAGTCAGTGCAAAGCCCGCCCAAGTCCAGGTGATTGACAGCTCATCCTTTCAAGTAAAAGCAAAAACAGTAACAATAGAGGGGAAGCAAAAGCAATAGAGAAATGCAAAGACAATACAGTTAAAACAAAAACAATCCGGTTAAAGCAATATTTTTTTTAAACTTTGTTATTTGTCTTTATATTTCCATATTCATTTCCTGAATCATCCCAATAATAAATCTGTAAAAGAATAAATTCTCTATTATGGCACTCCTATCGCGCCACGCAAAATGAGTGTAAAAATCTGAAGAGACCCAACAGTTGTTTAAATGTGTTTTTTTTATTACACGTTTTGGGGGCTTTACATCCAGAAGATACTTAAAACATGATGAAAAATCAGCCTCCTCTCTACATCTCTTTAAATGCGCAAGAAAATTAAAGAATTTAGACAAACAAATGAGGGGACAGCAGTACTGAGGCCGATAACACGGGGTCACGGAGGGGTCACGTGTTTATGAACACGTTTTGGTTGTTTCTTTCTATCGGTGTCTTTACAGGAAGCTGCTTTTTAAAGCGTCAGGTTGGATGGAGGAGAAACTAAAATGTGACGAAGGTGCAGGTGATGGTCAGTATGCAACACTTTGCACCTTCCCCCTGTGCGTGTGTGTGTGTGTGTGTGTGTGTGTGTGTGTGTGCGTGTGTGTGTGCGTGTGTGTGTGTGTGTGTGTACGTACGTGTGTGTGTGTTTGTGTTTACAGAATGGTTTCGGCGCAGCGGTCGGCGCACTGCAGCTTCCTGTGACAGTCTGTGTGTGTTTCAGGCGGAGGAGGAGGCGGAGGATAAGGCGGATGAAGGAGGTGCTGGGAGTAGAGGCCGGACTCCTCGCGGTCCGACTCCAACCGGATTCTGACGTGGGGAACGGCGGGCTGACGTGGCAGCCAGCGGAGCGGCGGCGGAGACGGCGGCGGAGACGGCGGGTCGGCGGAGTCGAGGCTCGTCTGGGAGTGGGCAGGTGAGGAGGGGGGGCAGGAGATCTTCAGGTGCAGAGTGATGCTGAAGAACAGTGGCGGTGGAACACTTTAACTCTCCGTCTCACACGCACGCACCCACGCGCACACACACACACACACACACACACAGACAGACAGACAGACAGATTCCAGTTTATTAGGAACACCGAGCTCAAACCAGCAATTCTTCCCTCCATGATGGTTATTAAGTGTTTCATTGGCTCTATTTGTCTTTATTTAACTCGTTAAAGACTTTGAGATTCAGACCCCAAAATACTTTTTACTTGTAAAAGGAAGTCAGTATAATACCTCACAACAGGCAGAGCAATATATTTTGGAGTTATATTCTTTTATGAGTCGACTCCTGATACAGTCTGAGAATTTTACTCCATAAATATCATAGGTGTCGATATTAAGGTAAAACCTCAAATTTAAACCGACATAAAATCAGAAAGGGCCTGAAGTTTGTAGTGTAGGATTTAAATGCATTCAAACTGCATTAAAAAAATGGGGGTATAAATGGATTAAAGCAGCGCAGCTAAAACTGATCACTCTCGAGCCATAAAACGTGTTAAAATATTCACGTTGCAGACCAAAAAAAAAAAAAAGGTTCAGAAAAAGGAAGTTGAGAATTTGGGGCATTTTTTGCTTGAAGAAATGCCAAAGTTGATTATTTAACTGTCAAAATAGTATGCGATTCATTTTCTGTCAATCAATAATCTGTCGTTGCATTGTTAGAAGAATGAATACAACCACTAGCCATGAGAATAAACACACTAACCATCTGAAACGTGTGTTAAAACAGCAACAGTCCTCCAAATCCTCAGAAATAAAACGGTCAAAGTAGTTTATTTTGAAACTCCATTCTCTAAATCGTCCATGAAGTAGACTCGACACTTCTCTAAAACGGTGTGATGAAAGGGAGGATTTGCTGCGGGAGATTTGTGTTCGATTCAGCTCGGCGTTCCTAATAAACTGAGTACACGTCCAAGCTGAAGAATATACAGAGCGGGAGAAGAGAAGCTTGACGTCACATCCGTTTTGATACTGTGCGCTTTGCATCAGTGAAGGTGCAGCGTGTTCCATGAAAAAAAACAAAAAAAAACCACTCAATAATGTTTTAATTTGTGTGGATAAAAGCAGAGGATTGTATCGGTCAGACTGTAGGGGGCGCTGCGCCACCAAGGAAACAACAAAGAGGCCGTCAGACTGGGAGGTGGAGGAGGGAGCGAAGGGGCTGATGAAGGGAAGAGGAGACTAAATAAAGCACGTGGGGCGGAGTTACAACAACAACAACAACAACAACAACAAAAAGGGATTCTGGGAAATGTTATCAAAGATTGGATTCAGAGGAGAGACAGAAAAACAAACGAGCCGCAACTGCGCGTTTTGAAACAGCAGAGATGGACGAAGGTAAAAATCGCACATTAGGAGCGACTTGCGTCGACAGGTGCTCGGCAGGTAAACGAGACGTTAAACGGCAGCGGTCGTGCAGAAACACAAAGAGGATGACGCGCGGGAGAAGTCGTGGAAATAGGGAGTGTTGTTCGAGCGCTTTCTGCTTCACTGAATTTACGTGAGCTTCAACCACTTTTAAAAAGAAACAACCAACATCCTGTCACAAAAAAATACACTTGTAGACGGTAAAACGGAGAGGAGCGGGGGGGAGGGAGAACGTAGAGCAGATTCACTTCTGAAGGGCCGACACCTCGGACCATATTTACTTTTTTTTTTTTTTTTTTTTAATAACGGTAACAGTGAGGCGTTTTTCTGTCAGTTTTCCTTTTTTCCTGACGTTTTGTTTAGATCCACTCGAGAGTACAGTGTGTAACAGGAAGTATCGCAATAATTAATGCAAATATCAACAATATTTGCGAGAGCGTGCAATGTTGTTAACTTAAGTTGCCAATTTGTGAATTCCTGCAATTTTACCGCAAAAAAAAAGAAGAAAAGAAAATCACTACGAACTTTGTAAATTCCTTCGCAAGAAAAGCTGCTGTAAAATGTACCTTTTTTTTGTCATTTTTAATCGCAACAATTACCACAAAAAAGAAATGCCAAAGTTGATTATGTAACTGTCAAAACGGTATGCGATTCATTTTCTGTCAATCAATAATCTGTCGTTGCATTGTTAGAAGAACGAATACAACCACCAGCCATGAGAATAAACACACTAACCATCTGAAACGTGTGTCAAAACAGCCACAGTCCTCCAAATCCTCAGAAATAAAACTGTCAAAGTAGTTTATTTTGAGACGACTTGGAAGTGGCGTTAAATTTGAGAGGTTTTCAAAACGCGAGGCGACACCCCGGGACGGCGGGGAGCGGAGGGGGACGAGGGACAGGTGGAGGCAGGTTTTCCTGAAAACACAGGGTTTGAACTGATTAGAGCACCAGCAGTGGCTCCGAAAACGCAGAGGAAATTAAAGGAGAATTCTGCGTTATTTCAGCCTGCTGTGTCTCTCAGGAGAGTCAAGATAACTCTTTTTTATTTTTTTATTTTTGTACTTTCCATCTCTGTTTGAAGAGATTTCGGGAAACGTGGCGTCACAAAGTCCACGATACAAAAGTGGAAATAAACTGGAATTATCCTTTTAAAAGTACTTTCAAACTGGATTATCGTAGTTTGCGCCAAAAAAAAAAAAAAAATCTAATTTTTCTTGCGGTCAGAAGTTACGTTTTTAAATTTGTAAAATAAATCTGTATTGGACGAACTTAAGAACTAAATTTATTTACAAAAAAAAGTGTTCGTGAAACCGGCTCCTGAACCTGCCTGAGAATCGTCACATTTATAGGTTTCCTTCAGCATCACGTGAAACCCCACTGTTAGCGGTCTGCACATTCAGGAGCACGCTGCAAACAGAAGCTGCTAACGGCTAATTCGGCTACTTTAAACGGTGCACAGATGTAAACAAATGCTAACTTAAAAAAAGGCTAACCTGTTTCACAAAGCATTATGGGAAGTGTAGCGGGAGGAGCTCACGGTGTCAAACCGGATGATTGAAAACATGTTCGGTTTCCTGCACTGAGCACTGAATTATCTCGCTTTTTATATATATATATGTGTGTATATATGTATGTATATATATATGTGTGTGTGTGTGTGTGTGTGTACATATATATATATATATATATATATATATATATATATATATATATATATAATCTCTACTGTACACGCTCGAAAAGGCAAAAAAAAAAACCAACGCAAGCAGTTCAAATATAGTCTACAATTAAAAATGCGGAAAGTCTAAAAATCGCTTTTCCCCGACATACTGTACATGTAAATACAAGCGATGCAGCAGCTGAGGACGGAGCAGGATGTGCGTTTCTGTGCTGTGACTACGTGTTCGGGTGTCTGGAGGCGACGGCGCTGCGTTCCCAGCTCCTGTCGGGTGAATACGTCAGATCACTGTAGGGCACGTGCAGTTTCAGCACACAGTACCTGCGGTCGAGCTCGTTCTGGTCGGACGTGACGGTGGAGTACGGGTTCGTCTCCTGTGGGAGGGGGAGTGGGGGGGTGGGGGGGGTGGGGGGGCGTTAGGCAGACGCAGAGAGAGAACGAGTGCACACGTGTACAGAGCGACATGGAATACAAAACACACAGACACACAAGGGAGATAATTAAGATGAATAAAACCATCAAAAACAGATTCCTAAACCCCCCCACCCCCTCCCCCGCTGAACATTTTACACGCCAACGGGTCAAAGATCGAAACTCTGGACAACTGATGAGTCTTAGATTTAACTGGTGGCCATCTTTGAAGCCGTGGTTGCGTTTATCCACACAGAGATTTAATGACGAAGGTCAGTGAGTTCAGAGAGTGTTTCTTATGAACGCAGCGCAGCGACGCACACGGAGCAGCAGGAAGCAACGACCTCCACGAGGAAGTATTGCGAGTGTCGTCTCTCGATCGACGTCAGCTCCAGAGTTCCCCACGTTAACGTGACCGCCGGTACGTGAATGTTTTGTGATTTCACCGCGGACCTGAAAACTGGAGCACAGAGAACATCAAGATTTTGGGGTCAGACTTCTGTAAATGTTCAACAGAGATCCTCGAAACGCTTCAGAAAGTCTGCAGCGATGAAGCGACGAGCCGGGCGAGGTGTTCTGAGAGACGTTCAACGTTTCAAGAGGAGGCGGAGCTTCACCGTCCAAGACCGAAGAAGACGCGTCGGGTCAGGAGACACCGGGTGGGTTTTCTTTGACGTCGGCAGTGGTTGTGTCACCGTGAATTCGTTCCCCCAGGGTCAGACTGTCAACACCGATTTCCACTGGGACCTTCTGAGGCGTCTGAGGGGAAAACATTCCCTGTGAACCGCCTGAACTGTGGCGCCATGGCAACGGTGGTTCTCCAACATGACAACACGCCCGCTCACAGTCGAGAAGAGGAATCTGTGGAAATCACTGCATGGACTCAGGAACACTTGGTTTAAAGCGGGTGTCTTGAAGACTTTGTTCCCCAAAAATGTAAAAAAAAAATTTCCCTGCTCCAGTTTCAGGTCTGCGGTGAAATCACAAAATGCTCCTGTACCAATGGTCACGTTAACGTGCGTCACTGTGCTGCGTTCAACAGGAACACCCTCATATTTGCATATTAAAGTGATAGATTTATATTGCATAATATTTCTCACTGAACTCCTCCTTTAAAATGTTTCGACTTCCACAAGCTTGAGACTGCTCTGTAGTTGTGTAGCATTAAAATAAACTGACAAAAACACGTGTGCACAATGAAATATTGTAAATATGTCAAATTGAAATTCAAGTAAATTCTAAAACCAAAGTGAAATCTATTAAAAAAAGAAGAAAAAAAAAAAGGGCTCTATTAGCACTCTAACAATCACATCAAATATCTAAATCTCAAATCATACAGACACAATGAGAGGTGGAGGAGCCGGTCGGTGTACTCACAATCAGGGGTCTGTTTTTTGGGTGGAAGGGGTAACGTGGGCGGGGTCAGGCTGGGGGCGGGGCTCTATGAACTCCATTTGAAGGGTCACCGGAGGCGGGACGGGGCTGTCGGGCTGAGAGAGAGGAAGCGGTCGGCATGCAGGACAAGAAACGGGGACCTCACAGAACGAGGCTGGATCGGCTCCGTGTTTTTGTTACTGTCGTGAAAATGTGCCACCGAGCTTGTTGAAAAAAAAAAACCCCAAAAAAACCTACCTTCCTCCATCACCATGACAACACTGCACTTTATCTGGATTCAGTCCTACATACAGCATCCTGCTGCCCCAAATACTCATTAAATGTGGATGAATGCGCTGCGTTGGAAATGCACTATTCCCTCCTGGTAAGAACATTTTTGAGCCTTAAAAAGAAAAAGGACTAAATTGTATTTTGAAGATGTTTTAAGGCCTTTTAACAGCTAGAAGTCCGAACCAAGGTTCGTGTTTTTGTTCCACTGTACAAAGAGACCACTGTAAACATTTAATCTGGTTAGTCATCACCCGTCGATTTGTGAACGGCCGTTATGAAGCTTCGATTTCGGAATTTGTCCGTCACCGTCTTGCTAGTTCGGAGCAGTTTGGAGCGGGAAGTGACCATATTTGGCCCCGCCCTCAAACACAACTTTTTGAAGCTTATTTTCTAATTGATAATGGGATTATCTTCAGATGGAACGCCAGAAAACCAATAAGAAGGAGGGATTTTAGCTAACTATTTATGAGAGAAGTTGAATGGGAGTCTTTGAAAATCGGCGCTTTTTTTTAAACCAACTTCTAGTGGCACTCGGTGGTATTGCAGTTTCAGACACTTCTGCATGGGCCTAATTTTTCAGACCTGGATGCCACGTCCTCTTTTATATACTATCCTGTCGACAGTCATGAGACAGGAGTTTTGGGGTTTCGAATGAACTGTGTGAACTGTTAAAGCTACATTTGTCGACAGCAGCAAAAATACAGAGCAGCACCAGCCTTCTCCTTCGACGAGGATCATCACGACTGTCCTCACACCAGGAGCACCTTCAGGTCTTTACTGTTAAATTAGGACTGAAGCAGGGACATGAAGGACACAAGTAAGACAGTTTCTAAAGGGTCGGGACAGACAGACACACTAACAGGCGGACGGACAGACACGTAGACTGTAGTAAGTGTTATACAGTGCCTTTTCAGCAACACTGTGGAACAGAGAGGAGAAACATACAGTATTAGTGGACACCTCCAACAACAGATGGAGCGACACACATTTAAATACACAGCGACTACCAAGAAAACAAAAAAGAGACGACAACTCAGCAACTTCTGGGGGATTACAGCGGTGGAGTAGCCGTTACTTGGGTTTAATTTTCCGTCTCGTTTTTTTTTTCCCCCCCTCACCTCCTCGTCGCTCTCCGGCTCCACCGCCTTCTTTTCTTTCTTCTTCTTCTTCTCGTCCTCCTTCTTCTTCTTGTCCTTGTCGGGCAGGATGTCGTCCAGCCAGGCCAAGTCGTGCTGCGAGAAAACCAGATCGAGCAGCTTGCGAACGAGCAGCAGACCCAGAATCTAGACGCGGCGGAAAGGGGGGTGGGGGGTCGATTAGCTCCAGATAAACAGGCTCATAAAAGATTTGTTTTTTTAATTGCTCGAATTATGATTCTCTTGAATCTAAGAAAAAAAAAAAAAAACTGTCAGACTAGAAAGTGTTTCCCCCACGACACCATGACGTCACCAGAAAACCAGCCTGTAACAAATAACATACCTTGATAAACAGAGCGACAACACTCACCATCACTGGGAAGATGATGGCCAGGAAGGTGGACTTGAGGATCCAGAGGACGGCCAGGCAGATGATCTGGACCAGGGTGAAGAGATGGACGCGTCTCAGCGGGACGTGACGCAGGAAAGAGAAGTCTGGCTGGTGTTTGGACGGCATCAGGTACAGCTTGATCCGCTCCCAGAACTGGAACAGATTGAATAACCCAAGATGTTATCGGGAGTTAATGAAACTGAATATATTCACTTAGATTTTGGACCATTCAAACAAAACAAAAGAAGACGTGAGCTGAAATTTCAGTAAATCACTGACAGCGTATTTATTTATTTCCTTACTTTTTTTTTTTTTTTTTAATGTCCCAGAAGGTAAATATCTTTGGTCACATTTCTTTGAAAAACAAACGTAATGCATCCTAATCTGTCCTCTTCTTCCACCAGGTGGCGGTATTTCTCCATTTCTCTCTCTTTTCAAATTCTAGTTGTGAATTTTCCATCACCAGAAATGTGAGCACACTGAAGATAAACAGATTTGATTTCAATGTTGTTCCTTTTTGTCAATAAATTTACATATGTGCTCCTTTCAATTTTTTTTAACATTTTATTTAGTACAATATGTTACGTGAAGTTAAACTGGAAATATGAACATGATCTTCAACACACCTGGATGCCACTCAGTGAGGCCACTCCCATGTAGAGGAAGACTCCGTAGAGGACGGGCATGGGGATGTACTGCGTTGAACAGAGCGTCGAAAGGGTTAAAGGTAAAAGCGTGTGATGCAATAGGAAACATCAGGTCAAATATTCTTTGATAGTGTCGGCGGTTAACTGACCTGCAGGACGGGAGCGAGGAAGACGGAGAGTCCCGTCAGAACGAACACCAGGATGCCGGTCAGCCTCTGCTCTCTGGAAAGGACACGGTATTATTTTATTATTATTATTATTATTATTATTATTTTATTATTGCATGAAGTGGAAAATAATCCAAAACACTCATCTAGTTTCAGGATAGTGAAAGAGTTCATTCCGGGTCTTTAAAAACAACAGCAGTGCTGCGTACCAAACTCTTAGATATTTATAACACCCACTCAATTCAATACTATCTTGCATTAAGAAATGCTTCATCATTTGGTACCAGATTTCAATACGCAGACTCAACGTAGCTTGATTTAAATATCACCTTTTATACACGGATGAAGCTCAAGAGTGCTTCACGTGAAAACAAAAGCACACACACTCACAAAAAGCAAGCAGACAAACAACCGAACAGAACGATACCTTTAAAAAAAAAAAAAAAAAAAAAAAAAAGTGTGAAAATAATAAAAGTGTAGATGAAAGAAAATGCAGGACTTAAAAGTACAACAATAAAGCAACGCTTTGAAAATCAATTAATAAAAATGAGTAAAATGGAATAAACACCAAGGATAAAAACAACCTGGGTGACACTCTGCCCCTCTAAATTGCATGAAAACTACCGATGTGTTTGTTTTAAGTTTATTGCAATGAAAAAGGATTTTATACAATTTGTATCCAAAAAAAGTACCTAGCGATACCTAACTGCAAAACAACAGGTCGAAAAATAAAAGCTAGCATCTCTCGATAGCCTGCATGTGATGCATTTGGGAGCGACAGAAAAAAAAAAAAACCTTGGTGAAACTCTCCCCCTCTAAACCGCATGAAATCTGAAGATTTGTGTCGTGTAAGTTTCTTGCGGTTAAAATGAATTTTATAAAACTTTTTTACTGAAAAAAACTCATATCGTATCTTAACTCCATGTCTGGCTTCATCATTTCTCTCGATGATAACCGTGTAGGCGAAAAGGATGCTGCCGAGAGCTCCAATGAAAGCAGGTAAGTAGACTTTCAGTTACGGACGGTTCTCACCTGACCCCCAGGAACTGCGGCTGCTCTCCGGGGGCGCTCGATTCGCTCTCCATCTTCAGGGAGTCGATGTGCGCGATGGAGATGACGGTGGCTGCTACGTACCAGGGCAGACCCATGAAGGAGCACACCGCCATGAGCACACCCACCCAGAACAGGTCCAGGTGGTAGCCGCAGCCTTTCTGCGATCGGTACAGTGAGGAAATAAAATGAAGTGAAAAAGCGTTTCGAAAGGTCCAATCGGGACAAAAGAAAAACACGTTCATAGTTTCCTGTAAATCAAAATCATCCTTTTCTAATGTTTTCGGGGGCCGCCGTCTCCTTCGTGTTTGCCGACCTTCAGTTTGTTTTCGTTGCGGTTGACGATGACGGCGCTGATCTGCTGGTCCATGAAGATGAGGATGGTGACGAGGAGGGCGGGGACGAAGCTGGCCAGATACCACCACCAGGGGTTCTTACCGAACGGCATCACCAGCCAGCCACGGTCGACACGAGTCGGCTGCATCACACACACACACACACACACACACACACACACACACACACACACACACACACACACACACACACACACACACACACACACACACAAAGTGATGAGGAATAAATACAGAACAAAGGCGTGGAGGTGATCAAATCGAGACAGGTGTACACGGAGGTGGAAGAAGTCCGGATCATCTACGTACAGTTTTAGATTGTTAACACAGATGCATCAATTATGAGTCAAAGTGGAGCTAGTTTGAAATAGTTAGTACGAGAGACCAGAGTTTCCCCAACATGTGGTGCGTGGACCACCGTAGGCACGAGTGGGTCCACCTGGTGGTACAAATGCGCTTTGTCATTAAGGACAAAAGTTATTTCATAACCACGTCACATGAAAATGATGTAAAAAAAAAAAAAAAAAAAAAGTGTCTCCCTGGACTGTAAAGACATTTTGCAAATCATCATAAATCTTGTGTGTTTTCAAATTTGTGCAAAATAAAAAATAAAATCCAAAACTTTAAAGTTGTACTCAAGTACAGCAATTTAATACATGTATTCAAGTACTTTTCATGACTGCTTGCATGCACATAGAAAAGAACAACAACACTTACACCGGCCGAAGGGTAACCATTCATTCGAAGTCAAAGTGTAATAAATGGAAACATATATCGACACATAATTAGAGAAGAAAGAATCAATGAAATACCTTGAACTCTGTCGGAACGATTAGTTTGGGTGTGTCTAACCCAATCAACATATCCAGACCCACAAAGGTCATGATGGCCATGAAGATGGCAAAATCACTGATTAGCTTCCTCAGCTACGGCACACACACACACACACACACACACACACACACACACACACACACACACACACGTAAAATGACACAGAGGAAGGGGACATACGTGTCCAAAAAGTAGGTGCAGACACGAGGAAGACGGAGAGAAGAGAGAAGAGATCGTCTGTAAAAGAATAATTTCAAGAATCCAAACATCTGATCAAACATGTATGAAAGGGAGGAAAGACATGCGTCCGGCTGGGACAAGAGGACAGGGTTCGGTTCGGGTAGATGAGGCGTTCAGGGACCTTGATCTCAGTGGGGACGTGCAGTTTGGGAGTGTCCAACCCCAGCAGCCAGTCCAACCCACAGAAGACCAGGATGGAGAGGATGATGGAGAAGTCGCTGATCAGGCTGCGGAGCTGCAGCGAGCCCAGGGACAGAGGGACAGAGGGACAAAGGGACAGAGTGACAAAGGGATAGAGTGACATGGGAGGGGGGCACGATGGTCCAGGAGTGGAGGGTTTGGATGAGGAGGAGAAGCTCAGGGAGACATTCAGCAGCTTTAAAATGGAAAAGGCTGGTGATTATCTGCAGTTTCAATGGACACGAACAGATATGACCAGCTCTGTTTGAAGTGTTTTGTGTTTGAGCAGATTTAAAGTCCTTTTCCTGTTTTCTTTACTGTGAAAGACGTTCAACTAATCAGGGAGTATTTTATTCCCTATCTCCCCTACAATATAATCTTATTAGGGTTGTTAGCTAAAGTCACTCCTTTTATTAGTTTTCTGGTGGTCCACCAGAAAATAATGTTTGATTGACAGTGCAGTCAAGTTACAGCTATCGGCGGACGGAACGTAGTATCGTCAGGTTTCCAATCAGATCGGTCAGATCCACCGCTGGCTCCTCCCCCCAGCTCGTCCAAATATGGTCACTTCCTGCTCCAAACCGCCTTCGAACCAGCAAGATGGCGACGGACAAAATCTGAACTGGAGGCTTCATAACGTTCACAAACCAACGGGTGACGTCACCGCTGGTAGGCGGCTTTGGGTGTAACCAATCAGATAAAGCCGCGGGCGGGAAATTTCTGCACGCCGCGACTGCATCGAAGCCAAAGCAGCGCATTTTTAAAGCCCTCCATTTTACCGACAAGTGAATAAAAATATTCCAATACCGATAATCGTAAAAAAAATTGCTAAATATCATCCAGGCTGATAATCGGACGACCCCTAATGATAACCATCCATTTTCACACCAAGGTATACGACCGCAATCCCTAACATCGATATACGTATAAGAAGGCTGATAAATATCGCACAGCCAGTTTGGTCATTTGAATAAATATCACCAGCGTTCTCTTTTAAATTTCACGCCGTGATAAACAAATATCAGGAAGGCAGCATTTCACAGGCAGGTTTACGTTTGACGGGGTGGGAGGTTCGTCTCGGAGCGTTACAGGAGCGTTGGGAAAATGTTCTACCCGACGAGCGTGCGGCTTCTCTCACCTTTGTCGGGAAGTAGCGGCTGAACTTGAACTTCTTCAGGGAGACGGTCATGGAGTAGGTGCCGAAGAAGAGGATGAAGGACATGAGGGCGAGGTCGGGGACATACTTACAGGAGTTCCCCACCAGCGCGCCGCCGTACTTCACGCACTCCTTCTTACTCAGCTGACTCCAGTCCAGGTCTGTCAAGTTAAACTGAGAGGACGACGGTGGAGGACAAACAAAGGACGGGGAGTCGAGTGGAGACGAAGCAGAGACGAGAGAGAAAGAGAGAGAGAGAGAGAGAGAGAGAGAGAGAGAGAGAGAGAGAGAGAGAGAGAGAGAGAAAAAAAAAACACAAGCGATAACAGAAGAAAAAGAAAAGAAACAAAAGCCACGCTGCCCTCTAGTGGACAATCCTGGCCCGGATTTATCAAGCTGCTTGGAGACTTTCTCCGGAAATCGCACTGAAAAGTTGTTCCAGGAAATCGAACTTACGTTTTCTGTTTCGTCTTCCGCAACGGGAGAATGCCGCCGACACATTGAATCTTTAATTCGTGTTAAAAGTATCTTTATTAAGTTCGTATCGTTGCCTTAATATCTCCGCGTTGACTTTTATCTCTACTGCTTGGAAATGCTGTTATTTCCGAAATGATCAAAGCTGACAAAATGCATAACAAAGTGAGAGTATTTGATTTCCCGCTCCGAAATGTTTTGATAAATACGGGCCCAGATTTTCTTGCGGCAGTTTAAAACAACCAAGCGACTGGAGATGCAAATCCAGACGGAGTTCTCCTCGTTTGTGGGAATAAATGAGGGTTCACGATGAAAGAGATGCTAAACTCACACTTTTTCTGTCTTTAGTCACTTACCAGCAGAGTCATGTTATTGTCTGCAAGCGGAGCTGAAACATTCAAGCCCAGCGCAGATGCTGAGGAGGAAAAAAAAACAAAAACACAAGACGGAAACAGGAATAAGTGACGGGGAACACGATGTATAATAATTTCCTTTCAAGTTGTAGAAGTGATGATGCATTTACTGTCAAAGTATGCAATTTTCTCAGGCGCGGTTACTAGTTTTTTTATTTATTCATTTTCAGCAGGTTCCACCAAGGTCTATCCATAAATACTTACTTTTTCAGACAGCATCCAGAAATGAGGCACAAACAGAAAACAAAACAAAATCATGAGCGAACGTTTGCTTCAAATGACAATAATTGATCTCCCTTAACAGCGATGACGACCTGATGTTATGACGGAGTTCGAATCACTTCCTGATTCTGTTAGTGACGATAAACTAGGGGGGAGTTACAACACTGGTTTCCTCCACAGACGACTTATTGAGCTTTGTTTTATTGTGCTCGTAAGTTTATTTTTTTACTTTATGCTAAGCTACGCTAACCACATTTTTGATGCCAGCTCTGCACTTTACACATAAACACGTGATCAAAATCAACTTCCTTTTATTTATTTTTTTTAACTATTCCTTTAAGTGTAGTTGCGCCGCCTCTAAATGTTATGTTGGCCAGTTCAAGGTCTTTTTTTTTTTTAATCTCTTAATGTTGCCTCAGAAAACTACAAAGCTCCTCAGGGGTCACGTCGTAGAAAAAGACGTGAAAAACCATGTGTACGAGTTCAGAAAACGAGGAAACCGATCAAAGAACAGGAACGAATGTGTAAACAGTTTATTAATCAGTTAGTATATTAATCTGTTAGTTTGTTAATCTGCGAGTTCATTAATATGTTAGTTTATTAATCTGTTCATTTAGTAATCTGTTAGTTTGTTAATCTGTTAGTTTGTTAATCTGTTATTTTATTAATCTGTTAATTTAGTAATCTGTTAGTTTGTTAATCTGTTAGTTTGTTAATCTGTTAGTTTATGAATCTGGATATTAAAAGAGGGCCCTTTACAAAACAGACCATGTTTAAGAAAGAAAAAAAACAGTCTGAGTACTCACCCTGGTCTGGAGCGATGCATTCACACCTGTAGGCCGTGATGTAGTCCGGCTTGAAGCCGCGGTTGATTGGGTAATACTTAAAGGATCCTACCTGTGAAAACAAAAACGTTTATTTCACTTCACATGACTTTGAAATGTGACTTTACATAACTTTCCCACAGTGAGACACACAGAGATCAGAGGACAGAAACACAGCAGGGATTCTCACACTGAGCTGGAAAGAGAGTTTCAGTCACTGAGTGAGTGAGAGATCAAAGTTACAGAGCAGGTTGACTTTTCAAAATAAAAGCCCTCAATTGAAACCATAAATAAATGCATTTGAAAAAACATGCACATGCTGTTGAATTTAAGCTGTTGCGATACAGAACGGGTTTTCAGAGTATCAGTTGGTGATTGTTCACATAAAGCTGATTCAGCTGGTTTGGGTGGAACTCAGACTCAGAATAAATGTTACGAGACACGAGTAGCTCTCAGAGGAAAACGCGTCACCCACCATCTTCTTGATGGCGTCGGAGATGAATATGAAGGAGATGAGGCTGGAGAAACCCTCCTCCGTGAAGCGCGTCATGTACTTGATGATGTAACTGGCGTCCGTGATGACCAGCAGGAAACACTGCAGACACGAGTGGATGCCGATCCACAGACGCAGCTCCATGTAGTCTATGCCGTTGTTCCTGCGTGGACAGACGCGAAAGGGACACGTGTGCCTGGGTTGTCTTGGTGCGGCGTGTAATCGCCGAGCTTTAGCGTGTGCGCGTCTTACTTGCTGAACTCGTAGAGCAGTTTTTCGAAGATGAGAATGGGTCCGGTTGAACTGAGGATGATCAGAGGCTGTCCGCTAAACAAGCAGAAGACGGTCCCCGCTAGAGCGGTGCCGAGGAAGCTCTCCATGACTCCCTGAGAGACGGAGAGAGGGGACAGACGGAGACACGTCAGATCCAAGCGGGGGTTTCTGCATCGCTTCGTCGTGTCGCTGCTCGTATATGGAGACCTGGTAGTTGTCGGTGGCGTCCCCCAGCAGTCCTCCGAAGGTGATGGCGTTGGTGATGCAGCCCAGGTAGATGAAGAGCACAGCAGAGATGGACTGGATATGGAAGCCATCGTAGAGATCACTGCAATACCACGGCATCTTCCTCTTGATGTCCAGCCACATTCCACCGGCGAACCTATTGGGAAAAAGGGCGCAGCGGGCAGTTATAAAAATGCACAGGACTGACGTGTTATGGTCCCTCTCCGGCACCCATCCCATACCTCCCAGTGAACTTCAGCTCCTCTCCCAGCTCATGTGGAGCAGGCATCTCCTCATCTTCTCCTCCGGCTGCCCCGCCGGCCGAGCCGTTCATCTGACCCAGCTCGTTCAGGTTCAGCACCGACTTCCTGGGATGAAGATGAAGATTCTTCAATGTAAATGACCTACTGGACAACTTTCATAACTCTGAGCGAACCCCTTCACAACATCATTATACCGTGTTGTTTATGAGAATACTGATTACAGCAATTCAATCCAACACTTTGGACAGTGTGGACACGTGTGGACATGGATTGAAGTATGTTCGGTTTATGTACGTACCTCATTTCTGCTGATGGAACCTTCTTGGGAGGTTCGATGCGTATTTTGGGGTCCCATTCTCCCGGAGGAAGGACGATCACCTCATCCAGAAACTCATCGACACCTGCGATCAGGTCTTCGCGGTCCCTCGCTTTGTAGGCAACATCACTGAACAGCTGACAGGAAAGAAAGAAACAAAGTCACACTAATGCCCGGATAACGGGAGTCTGTCCGGGTGGGATGGCGCCGGTCGCTTACATCGTCCACCATGAGCGTCGCAATCGCTCTGCCGATCTCGTTGTAGGACTTGTTTTTTCCATGGGGACCCAGCAGGATGAAGAGAAACCTGTCAGAGGAGGAGGTTTGAAGGCTCATCAACGCGAAGACACTCCCACTTTGGAGTGAAATCAAAAAGGAGACGGCGGGAACGCCTACCTGGTTGGGACAGGGACCTCGGTGAGGCCTCCAAGAGTCGTGGCTTGAGCCAAACGCACGAAGGAGACAAACGGTTTGTCCAGAAAATCCACCTCGCCGATCAGGACGTTGGACGCTTCGGCATCACGAGGAATCTTCTTCATGAACTTATTCTTAAGCTGAAAAGAGGGACAGCGTCAGTAGAGATCATATCTGAGGGGCGTGGAGTTGACCTTTATTAGTTGGAATGAGGGCAAAAAAGAAAGTAAAGAGCTGAGCAATTCTGACAAATCCCCATTTTCCACAAGCGGCAACCAACTGTGACGTCACCCGTTCTGAAGCCTCGAGTTCAGCGATTTGGCTGTCGCCATCTTGGTTTTTTTTGGAGCCAGAAGTGACCATATTTGGACGAGCTGGGAAGCTAGCGGGGGATCTGACTCAATCTGATTGGGAGCCTTAGAACACTATGCCCCGCCCACCTACAGCAGAAACCTGACTGCACCACAGGCCTGTCCATCAAACAGACACGCCCACAAACATATCTCTTTTTGAGGTCCAATAACTAATTAATGACAGAAAGTTTTTCAAATGGACCAACAGAAAACTAATAAGGAGTGACTTAAGCAAACAACACTGACATAACTATTGGAAAAAAATTTAGAGTTTTATATTTCATGAGAGAAGTTGAATGTTAGTCTATTGGAGTTTTTTTTGTTGTTGTTGTTTTTGTTTTTTAAGCCAGCCCCTAGTGGCCCTTGGTGGTATTGCAATTTATGGCTCTTCCACAGTCTGATACGTCGGACCATTTTGTCATGTCAATAAAACCAAACCAAAACCTTTCTGACCCGACATCCTGCCATTTTTTAAACAATACTTAACTCCACCGTGCCTCTGGAGGATGGTGCTGGGTATCATTCAAATATTTTCAGTTTCGGTACCAATAGCTTGACTTCGATACCGAAAACTCCTGTCATCGGAGTGTAACCCTGGTTATTTCCATTAGCTGCGATTTACAGATATCCCCTAAACGTCTCACACGCGAGTTATTGCTAGATGCTACAATTTAACAATGTTACCTTCACACTTCACATACTATCAGAAGATGCTAGCTAGCCGGCCGCACACAGCGAGGCGTCCAGTTACTGCAGCGCAACTCAAACAGATATGAGGCCAAAAATTTGTTTGAAAAGAGCGAAATAAGGCGTTGTAAAGGGAGATTTTCCAAAGTCGAAACCCACGTAACAAAAGTTATGTGTTTTTAAAATGAAAACGTGTTGGCGTGGATGTAGCCTCGGTATCGAAATTTGACGAGGCTTTTTTTTGATACAGGATGGTATCGAAACAGTTCGTTCGGTGCCGTTAAAGTACCGAAGTTTGGTACCCGGGAGGAAAATAAGAATATTTCTAAAACACGGCTGTTTTTTTTGAGTTTTGTTTCCCACGATAGCAACTGCATAGTAAAAAAAAAAAAAAATCTAAAAAAAAAAAAATCTAAAAATCAACAATGTGTCGCAGCTCTTTTTGGTTCACTCCTCCTCCTCCTCATCTTCCTCCTCATCATCCTCCTTCTCCTCCTCCTCCTCCTCCTCCACTTCCTCCTTCTCACCAAGGAAGCACGTGGCAGTGGAGTGGTGGGTGCTTAAATTAAAATCTCTTCATAATCTGTTAATGCTGCTTTCAGAGTCAATTCACCAGCTGGTCCTCTTTCACTCTTTTAACTTCTCGGTCCAAACCAAACCACAAATGAGATATTTCGGACTCGCACACTACGAACTAATTTCAGAAGAACCACGCACTCCTTCCAAAGTTTGGAGCCGTTATCTGCAGCTGTACTCCACTGAGGTCATTTAGGTAGCTTAATTCTCCCACGGCGGGCATTATATGTAATAACATCATGTACTTCACCCCGCGGCTGTAAACGGGTCGGATCAAAGAAAAGCCGAAAAGGTGACATGTTGCTTTCTGTGAACAAATACTCACTCCGGACTTAAGGGTCATGTGCAGGAGATTTTGTTGCATGTTTGGGCACAAATCAAGATGAAAAGCAAGCGAGCGAAACTGTGATATTTTTCACTGTTGTCGTGTTTGGTGAGAGATTTCAATAATTCAGCTCAGAGGACGGAAACAACAGGAGCTCAGGAATCCGCAAACACTCAGTCGTAAGCACAAAGCGTGTACGCAGGTGCTGCGCAGTTTAACGAACTTCCATTTTAGTGCTGCCGGGATTAGGGGGATTAAGTAGTTCAGACGAATTCTTATAAAGACTCATTTTTTTTTCACCTAAAACAAACACACTCGAGTTATAAGAGGAGACGGAATGCGTCGCGTCACGCCTTCTGTTAGGTTCTGTTATTTTTTCACACAGGCAACATTAAACTGGCTGATAACAAAATCAATAAATCCGACAGCGACGGTGGATACGCAAGATATTAAACTCAGTTTATGTATAGCAAGTCAGGGAACGTCCAACAAAAGAATTATGGGAAATGTAGGACCCAGTGTTTTTGGAGTTTCACCCAGACTACTGGTAAAAAGGACGCCTGCAAACACTCCCTTTTTTTCCCCCCCCAGCTTTCTCCTGGATTTTAAGGCCGTCTCTTGGAGCCTTTTTAGTTTTTTTATTTCTCTCAATTAATTATGAATAATCGCCAATGCTTGAATCCACAAGTTTTTCTATGTTTGTCTGATGTTACCCAACTTGCCATCGAATTTATGTCATATTCAGATAAAAAACAACAACAACATAGTTACAGCATTGCAACAGCATTGTTTTGTGACTTCACCTTTTTATTTTTCATTAGAGACGGGGTCAAACTTGGGATTTTAAAGGTCGGTTCACTGCTATCAGTCAGGCTACATACCACCAAGGATTAAAGGGGAAACATGCCGGTGGTTTGTGATCTAGACGGACTGAGCCTTCTAACTGTAAACATGACATGCGTTAAACGTCCAAACCCACTGCGTTTCTTTTATCATTGCTATGAAGAAGTGAGGTTTCTGATGAGGTGATTAACGCAGCCGTGTTACGACTGTAGACTGTATATAAAATGAACGCAGCTTCCGGGTCTGCAAACTGCCAGAGAGTGCAATACCACCGAGGGCCACTAGGGGCTGTCTGCAATAGATTCCTATTGAAAAAGCATGGAGTTTTCTCCTGAAATACAGAGGCAGCAAATAGTTTCCATAAATCATCATGGTGTCATTAGATTAAGTCCCTCCTTCTGATTAGTGTTCTGGTGGTCATGATGACAACAATTCCAGCGTTCATTAGATATTAGGACCTAAAAAAAAAGCCATAAGTTTGGGGGGCGTGGCCTAGTGTTCACAGGTTCCCAATCAGATCGAGTCAGATCCGCCACTCACTCCTCCCCTCTTCGTCTAAATATGGTCACTTCTGGCACACAAAAACAAAACAAGATGGCGACGGCCAAAATGCCAAACTCAAGGATTCAGATCGGCAGCTCACAAACCAATGGATGACATCACTGTTGGTTGCTACAAGTCTTTACAAATTCAGACTACATTTTTCATTAAACCTAACGTTTTGTTTCTTTTATCCGCTGGCCTCGAACTGACCTTTGAAAGTCATAAATGACTAACTTAGATCCAAATTCGTATCACAACCTTTTATTCCTCCATTAAAAGACACATCACAGTCTTGACTGACACGCTCCTCACCGAGAACACCCACGGCAGTTTATTTTGATTGAATCACCGTCCTGCTGCCAAACTCTCACAAAAGCTCATTAATACGCTGCTGAAATAGTCCCAAACTAATGAGCTCCTATTGTTTGTTTGCAAAAAAAAACAAAATGGAAAAAGAGATTTATGTCTTCGGTAGGAACTAATCTCAGGACTCGGGGGAGGAAAGCATTTAGAGAAGGACTAACATATACTGAGGTTTTTAAATAGGAAAATATAGAGTATTAATATACAGAACATCACAAGCTTTAGTCTTTTAGTATTTATAACGTTGTACAAGCATACAAAAACTGAACACGCAAAATACAGGAAGTGAGAGTTACCTGGTCAGAGCTCGGTGTGTCTGAAATATCATTCATGCTGCGGCTCTGAGCAGGATCTATAAACACAGCACACACTTGTTTTATTTTTTTTTAACCAAAAAGCGATAATATGACAAACAAGAATAGGAACATTCCCAGATTTCAATGCTTGAGTTTTGCTTTTCAGACATTTATTGAGTAAAACAAAAATGCTAATTTGATCCAATTAGATGGTCTTGAGAAAAACAGAAAGAGAGAGCAGGTTAGACCAGCTGTTTCTGAGGAGGATTATATTTCAGTGACCTCCCGGCCCCCCCATCCTTCTTAAAGCAGATTTGGAACAAATAAAATCGAACAGAGAAAGAACAAGAACACAGAGCCCCAAAAAAAAAAAAAAAAAATCCTCCGATAATCCCCTTCACCCACACAGATCCACAAAAAGAAAAACAAATACAGCCAAGGGGTCACACAATGGGACCGAAAGTAAACACACATTATACCCAACATGCTGTAGTCATCGTGAATATGTGTACTGTATATATACACACACACACACACATACAGATACAGATACAGATACACAGAGGGAGAGAGAGAGAGAGAGAGAGAGAGAGAGAGAGAGAGAGAGAGAGAGAGAGAGAGAGAAAGCTGTCTGTGAACTCATGCAGTAGCTGGGAGTTAGCTGGGGTCCGCGTTTGATTAAAAGCATAGAAAGAAAGCAGAGAAGTTAAGAAGCTTAGAGTTGAAAAACGTGGTATCAGTTTTGGAATCCGTAACGTGACTAAAAGTAATGATGCAACAGTGTAGAAAAAAAAAAAGGCTTGTTTAGAAATTAAAAGTCCGGTATTGCAAAAAAAAAAAAAAAAAATCCTGTTTAAAAGGTGTCCGGTAGGGTTTTCTTATAAACAAACAAAAGTGGTGTTAATTGTTTATGAAAAAAGTTCCATAGAGTACCTCAAATTTGTATTTAGGTACAGAACTTGAGTTTTATATGAGGTGCGATCAAAAAGTTCAGTGACTGCAACAACCGAAATTTGGTCACCATCCCCTTCAAAGTCCTTTGTGCAGCGACATGACTCCCAGAATTCGCATCAAGCACTCAACGGCAGTCAGGCTGGATTTCCTCCACTGTGTCGAAACGGTGACCCTTCAGCTCGACCTTTATTTTTTGTGCAACAGTAAAAAGTCGCAGGGAGTGAAATCGGGTGAGTGGTGGTGGTGGTGGGGTGTTGCCGTGGCGCCCGAGTTCAGGTGGTTTGTTGCGAGCGTTTTCCCTCAGACGCCTCGGTCTAACAATGCTAACCGTTTAACTGAAGTAAACAAACAGCTAACAACGCTAACAACCCTCAGACGCCTCAGGAGGTCCCAGTGGAACTCGGTGTTGACAGTCTGACCCCGGGGGACGAATTCACGGTTGCACAGCCCCGGCGACGTCGAAGAAAACCCACCCGGCGTCTCCTGACCTGACGCGCCTTCTTCGGTCTTGGACGGTGAAGCTCCGCCTCCTCTTGAAACGCTGAGCGTCTCTCGGAACGCCTCGTCGTTTCATCGGCGTCGACTTTCTGAAGCGTTTCTGTTGACCGTTTCCAGAAGTTTGACCCTAAAATCTTGATGTTTCTCTGCTCCAGTTTCAGGTCCGCGGTGAAATCACAAACGTTCACGTACCGGCGGTCACGTTAACGCGGGGAACTCAGCTGCTGATGTCGATCGAGAGACGACACTCGGGAACACTTCCTCGTGAAGGTTGTTGCATCTTCCTGCTCCGTGTGCAACTCACTGTTCACGCGCAGCAGGGACAGTCTCTGAACGTTTTGATCGCACCTCGTATGAGACTCCGTGGTTGGTGTGTGTGTGTGCGTGTGTGTGCGTGCGTGCGTGCGTGTGTGTTGTGTTGAGACTCACGCAGGCGGCTAAGGCTGCTTGACTGCCGAGAGCGTAGGTCTTCTGTGGAGCGGTGGATCCCAGAAGCTGAACTAGTGCTACAACTAACCTGAGGACTACGGTCTGACAGAGCGGCGGCGGCGGCGGCGGCGGCGGCAGCAGATGAGACAACGATGAGCACGGAAGAGGTGATGTTTTTTTTGTTTTTTTGTTGATGTTTAGGGAAGGGAAGGTGAAACAGTTGGTGGTCAACATGTCGGAAAACAGAGGAAGAGTTACGATGTGATTAGAAGGTGAGACGGTGATTGCCGATTGGTTAGATGAAGTACACATAGCGGATACACACACCCGCGCGCGCGCGCACACACACACACACACACACACACACACACACGCACGCTCACTGGAGGCGGCGTTGGAGGACTTCCCGATGTCGGCCAGCGAGCGGTGGATGGGCTTCTTGGTCTGGTGACGGTGCTTCCTGAGCAGCACGAAGATGATCTTCTCCTTCAGGTCGGGGGGGATGAGGCCGTCGGCTATCTGCCGATCCACGATCTCCTCTGGAGGAAGAGTTCGCGTTCAAAACACGGATGATTTAAACCTACTCAGTACAGTTAAATAACTATATTTGACTTAATTTAAATGGGACGATGCGCTGATTTTTCTATTTAGATCGGCTTCGGTTCAGAGGTAACGAACGTTTTTCTATCGTCCGTGTTCATGATGTTCACGGAAGTGTCCGCGCTACATACCACGTACCAAAACTAGCACGTTTTTCTTGGAGTACATCAACACTTCTCTGTGTGTGATGTTTATGTCCACGTTAGTCTGATGATGCTTCTCACACGCTGTAAAAAGTAATATGAATTTATATTCGGATTTAAAGTCTAATTGCTTTGGTTTTTAGTATGAATGCATCATGTAGTTGTTTCTCGGGTAGATTGAATTCAAGTAAATTACTATTACTATTAACGGAGTCGGAGACGAGCTGCCGAGCATTTAGCCGCTAAATCGGCAGATCCTTTTCCTCAGGAGGCGGTGGAGACCAAAAACAGAGCTCCAAAAGAGGGAATAACGCTTCGGTAAAAGGGGTATTTAGACACGCTTCGTCCTCTGCGTTCAAAATAAAAGATCGTAAAAGGTTCATGTCGTGGTCTCGGGTATTCTGCGTGACTCACCGACGATCTGCGGCAGCGAGTAGCCCTCCAGGTCGAGCAGGATGCTTCCCGTCTGCAGGCAGGTCCTGAGCTCAAACAGGCTGTGGAGGGTCAGCGTGGAGACGTGGGGCTTGCTCCATCTCTCCCCTCCCTCCTCCACCTTCTCCTCAAACTTCACCCACCTGCGCAGAGAAGGGATCCGGGCAACGGGCCGTGTCCCGAACGACGTGATCGATTAGCCGAGGATCAGCGGTGTCGAACAGCAGGATGTCGTGACGCAACTTATGCCGCAGCCGCAGTCGCGCGTGACGTTGCCTGTCGTCCCGCCTCCCTTCAATCCCATCAGAAGGGACCCCGCAGCTTCAACTAATGAAAGCCCTGACACGCCTGGGGTGGGTGTGTGTTTAGTGTGTGTGTGTGTGTGTGTGTGTGTGTGCGTGTGTGCGCGCACCTCGCGGACTCTTTCCACTCCAACTCGCCGCCCTCCTGCTGCAGCGTGTCCATCTCGGTGAATATCGTGGGCGTCGGGGCGCTGTCGTCCTCTCCCAGGATGTGGCGCAGCCGCTCGGCAGCAGGCGACACTGAAGGCGTGGAGACCAAAACAGAGACTTCTATTAATCCCGGGTTGGAGCCGTATCAGAGAGGAAACCCGACCGCACACGAACACACCCGTCGGTCCGTCTGCGCGACAGCGAAAAGTACGACGCCGTAAGACCAAGTCGAGCTGCGAGCTGCGGTGACGTCACCCGTCGGTTTGTGAACGTTACGAAGCCTCCGGTTCGGATTTCGTGCGTCGCCTTCTCGCTGGTTCGGAGCAGGGAGTGACCGTATTTGGACGAGCTGGTGGGGAGGAGCGAGCGGTGGATCTGATCGGATGCCTGACCGATACTACGTCCCGCCCGCCGATAGCTGTAACCGGATTGCACCGCGGGCCTGTCAATCAAACAGACACCCCCCCCCCAAAAAAACCACATCTTTTTGAAGCTTATTTTCTAATTAATGACGGATCATTTTCAGATGGACCTCCAGAAATCGAATAAGAAGGAGCGACTTTAGCGAACAACACCGAGGTAACCGGAGGAGAACATTTTATTGAATGGGAGTCTATTGGACGTCACCTGTTGGTTTGCGAATTGCCGTTCTGGAGCTTCGAGTTCGGCATTTTTTTGGCCGTCGCCATCTTGTTATTTTGGAAGAGGAAGTGACCATATTTGGACGGGCTGGGAGAGGAGCGCGCGGTGGATCTGACTCGATTTGATCTGGAGCCCGAGGACACTAAGCCCCGACTGCAACCGAATGATGGCGTCGCGCTTTTACGGCACTTCCGCGAGCTGATGATGTAGCACGCCGACGCGCTAAACCAATAAACAAAACCTAGACTCGGATATATTTGAAAGAATATACTTCAATATATATATATATATATATATATATATATATATTTTTTATTTTTTTTTTTTTTTTTTATTTATTTATTTATTTTTTTTTTAAATCAGCGCAATTCTATACAGAATGTGCCTTTAGACCACGGGGCCGAACACTGAGCGAGCTCCTCTAATTACCATCCCATCGCCATCAGCTGGCACCTTTGTCTAATTTTCCCCAGCGCGGATCAATCTCCATTAACATCCTGAGCCTGGAGGCGCAGGTCACTGACATCCCACCACTGTTTTGTGTGTGTGTGTGTGTGTGTGTGTGTGTGTGTGTGTGTGTGCGCGCGCAAAGCGTCGCCGGCCCTCGAGTCGCGTTCACAATCTCGATTCGACGCGCGCACGCAGCGGTGATGTAGTCCACGTTAACCGCGGCGAGGCGTGCAATTATAATACAATACAATGCTCCCCTCCCCTCCCTCGCCCTCCCCTCCCGCAAAGCTCAACAGTTTCCATCACCCCTCTCGGGTCCGCTGCCATCGTTTTGGGCCACCGGGTAAAGAACAAACAGTCCTTACCGTGTTGTACATGTGGAAATGACTTCCAGCTGCTCTAATCAATCGTTTTTTTGTTTTTTTTATGTCAACAATTCACGACGATCGACAGTTGTTGTCGTTTTTTTTTTTTTTTTTTTAACGCTCACCAAACCGACTTCACGCGACCTGCCGAGCGGCACGCGGAGAGCGGGGCGCTGTGACTTTCTGAGCGACGTCGTCGTGAGATGCGACCGCGGTGAAATCAAACGGGGAGAAGAACGCGAACTTTAATCGCGGTAAATTACAAAAGTAACACGTGTCAAATAGTTTCTTTGATTCGAGTTCTGAGTTTTAACGCGGCGGCGGAGAGAAATTGAAGTGTTAAAAGGAAGGCAGCTCACGGTGTTACTGTCTGTTTTAAATCCGTATTTTTAGTGACCGGTTTGTTTAAAGTTTCAGAAAAAAAACCTAAGAATAATCATTTGTCATTTCATGATCCACTGTGATTTCAGTTCATTATATGACATTATTACAGCAGAAGGGTAATCGGAGTTCATTAATACACCTAATGAAGAAGAGGAGCCTTTTCTTTTCTTTTTTACGACCCAAATTCTTATTGTTATTTATGATGTTTGTCTTTCACTGCACTTTTTTCTAAATGCATTACTACAATATAAGCATATATATAGAGATATATATCTATATATATACATATATATATACATATATATTTCTATATATCTATATCTATAAACTTTAGTTTTACATCTCTGGCCTATTTGTGTTGGTTCACACTTTTATTCTCAAATTTTTCCTCGATATTTTTATTATATTTTGGGTATTTTCTTTAGCTGTATAATTTATTGCTACGCGGTGATACTACACTCCAAATAAAAACAAACGGAAATGAAATTCATTGGCATTAAATATTAGAGCATGTCAACAAAAATGACATTTCTTTTTGCCTTTTAAGACTTTGTAAACAAAAGTTGCACAGAGCATACACAAGACAGAAATAACAACTTCCAACACACAAAGCCCGTTACTGAAATGTATGTAGAAATTATTGACAGTGACAAG